>NW_025335468.1:7029160-7105037 GCF_004798865.1 Varanus komodoensis | reverse complement strand
AGTCACAGACTCTCAGCCCAACCTACCTCACAGGGTTGTTGTTGTGGGGATAAGATGGCTGAGGAGATGTAAGCTGCCTTGAGCCCTTTGTAGGAAAAAGGCAGGATATAAATCAAAAAATAAATAAAAAAATAAAATAAAATGTGTTTAGGCTCTACATATCCTTAATCCCACTTATTTTTCCTTTAAAATTTGTCACACCCAGCAACTCTGCAGCTTCCTTAGTTAGCTTACAACACCACAGGACAATGACTACACATATGTATTTCATCTTTAATGCTTAGAATAATAGGGCAAGAACACTATAGTGCATTATGAAGATTTGGGATACCCAACTACATTAAGGCTTTGAATATTCAAGTTTAATAATTAAAGCATTCATATAGTTGGATAGCCTGAACCCTGAAAGAACACAATAATACTTCAAGCCCTCCTAATTTTGTGTCACCAAAAGCCCAACCTACTGTGTATTTCCTTGAAAGTAGGACCCATTGAACTCTTACTTCTGGAAAAAAAAGTGCACAGGATTGTGTAGTTAGTCTTCATACAGGAGAAGCACGACATGGTAGGAAATGTTGATGATCCAAGTTCATGACCAGCACCACAAGAAATCTAAAGCAGGTGCCCGCCTCAGAGGGCAGAGCAGGAGAAGCAGTGAATTATGCCTGTTCCCACTATCAAGAGAATTTGTATGTGCTTTGGGCCACCCACCCTTTTCCCCGCTGTGGCCACTACCCTCCCCGCCCCATTGCTGCTATTGCCACTGCTGCCTCCATCCACACAATGGGCAAGGGTAAGGGGAGGCAGACAAGCTCTCTGGAGAGCAGTGTCAGCCTGAAAAGCATGAATCTTTAGAGACCCAGCCAGGCACAAATACTTGGTTCAAGGGGTCCTTCCTCAGAGCCAAGCATTGTGGCATATCTATAGTTTTTCTTTGTTTCACCCTAACCCTTCACATATATCAGCCTACCCACCTTTTAAGATCAGCAAGGGAAGCCCTTCTCATTTGTCTACTTGTGAGAACAGTTAGCTGATTGTGTGTGTGTGTGTGTGTGTGTGTGTGTGTGTGAGAGAGAGAGAGAGAGAGAGAGAGAGAGAGAGACAGACTTTTCTGCAGCTGTTCCACACACCTGGAATAAGTTGTCATTGGGGATCCAGAAGGCCCAATCACTGCAGTCCTTTGAGAAGACCCTGAAAATGTAACACTTTATTCTGTCCTTCTCCTGGTTATGTTTTATCATAGTCGGTTGTAACTGTAGTTGTGCGTCCTGGATTTTGTTTTATGTTCATGTTTGCCTTTTAAAGTTTCCCTTGGTTGCTGTATTTATTGTGTTTATTACTGCATTATTTTTTACTTTGTGAATTTTATTATGGTATACTGCCTTGGTAAGGCTCCTGCCCTGAAAGCCAACCAAGAAATACTCTAAACAAACAAACCTCTTGCCTTTGGGGCCAAATTTGCCCTAGTGGGTTGGCCCATCTGACTCTTGGAAACTTTTGTAAGGCCCTCTCCTCAAAGTCCTGTCCCCACAAAGTGCAGAGGGGGTAGAAGTACATTTGTTCCTTCATCACCTCACCCATGTGAGCAAGATGATGAAACAGAAAAAAATTTTTTTTGGTGGGCTTTGCTCTGTGCAGGCATTCTACAAAAAAAGGGGTATTTCTCCACTGGTGACTTGGTTGGGGAGCTGGTTTTCTTCCACCTAGGGTGTCCCTAGCTAGAGAAGCCTGGATGGAGCAAAGAAGACTCCCAAACTGAAGTGTCAGCTGGAGGAGATCCAGCTGGTTCTTCAGCTATGACCTTGATGCCTTCAGAGAGCAGAGGTCTACCTCTGACATCACAGGCATGCCCCAGTCCCAGTATCATCCAGCCCATGTAAGATCTGGGGACAGCAACCCAGTTCCCAACCCTTATGTTACACCCCGGCTTAGCATTCTGTGAAAACCTGGCCATCCTGTCAGAGACAAGTACTGTACTAGATGATGCATTTAATCCATTGTAACTCAATGCATGCTATTCTTTTATGCGTGTGCACATAAGTGGGTATAGAAAACAGTCTAACCAGCAATAAACACATACAAAAGGTAGCAACTGTTTATGTATAAATAGGTGTGATTCCTATCTAAGTTCAAGAGCAAGTTAGGTTCCTTTCCATCCTACCTAAATTTGGTCCCCACATTTAGGGAGATCCTCAGCAGATATAAATATGTGCTGTTGCTGCTGAAATTACAGAGCTCTTGCTTTTTACATGAGTGAAACATTTGCTTGATATGTGTCTTTTTATTACTCTATTTCATTCGAGTTTTGGGGGAGGAATTCAGTCTCCTTCAGCAAATTTAAATGGCCCTCAGTTACCATGGTTACTCTGAAGACATTCAAAACCTGCCTGCATGATGCAACCAGCTGAAATGACTAGGCACAAAAATTTATGTCCCTGTGAAAGAGGCTGCTTGTCCAGCACTTAAAAACAAAGGCCTGGCTGCAGTGCCACTGTGGTTGTAATATTTGCCTCAGTGGCTCCAGGCTTCAGCTCAAAATTAGCATTTCCCACCACAGTCTATCTGGTAACATGGGGAGCACAAGCCCTTTTGTTTCAACAAAACCCAGTATGATAAGTTCACTTTTATGAGGCTTTAAGACAATGCTGAAATATTATTCCAGAGAGCAGCAAACAACAGGCTCTAATCTGTCCTATTCATCTAGCATAACAGACGGGGGGGGGGGGGGGAGGGGGGGGGGCATTAGTTGTGTAGCAAATTATGTCACAAATTGCATGAGTGGCTGGTTGTGGAAGCACTTTGCGTCTGCTGCCATGCCATGCTCAGCAGGTCTTAAAGGGAAAGGGCATGGAGTTCCTTCTCTGTCTACCTCCTCTCACATTTGCTGCATAAGTTTAGACAAAAAGCTATTTGAGACACAAGAAATACAGTACATTCATACAAATAACCTACAGGGTTTTCCCCCCAGAGCATGGCTATTCAGGCGCACACACTGGGCTGAATATTTTTAGTCTCACAAAGCCCGACTACTTAAATAATTATTTAAATAATACACCGGAGTGGTTTTTTTTCCTATTGCATTTTAATTCCCCACCTTTCCCGAGGTCTGTTATCAAATGGCTTATTAGTCTTCCCATGTATCACCTATGTTGCTGGAACAAGGAAAGGCTTTCTAAACAAGATCTACTAGATCGCTTCAGATATCTGATTTTCATTATACTGAGGGACTGACAACACTGGTTACGTCTTAAGAACACTGAATAAAGGCTGAATGTAAAATGTCATGAACAACCTTTCTTCTTTCATTTACCAGCAGCAAAAATAATAACATACTGAAATTTCTAGGGGGTGTTGCAGTTTTAGGTCATGGGCCTGATTCTCCTGAATACTATGAGACAGGGCCATCTGGCCACCTGTCAGTGCAGACCAAAGATAGACCAGTCATTTTCATTTTGGAATATAGTGTAGCACAAGCAGAGTGCAGGTGTGCAAAGGTGTTTGCAGAGCAAATAATTCAAGATGACTGCTGCAGGGGCTTGGGAGAATTTCAGGATTACTGGTCAATCTGGTCAAATGGTTCCCCATTTCATATCTAGCAAAGATTGCAGGTGTTATACTGTACAAAAACCCACCCACCAGTAATTCCTTAGCAAACTTGATTGGGCACAATTCCACATCGCCCAGTATCTTATCACAAGCTACTGAAGCAGCCCTAGGGCACCCAGAGGAAATGGAAAAAAGCAGACAGTATAAAAAAAAGCAAGAAAGTATTAAGTTCAAAATTTAACAGCACACCACAAAATTCCCAAATGACTTATCTGCTTGTGATTTGATTTTCTCTGTTTTGGCCAAGAAAACAGATATCATCAAAGTGCCTAGTCATCTAGTTTTCACATAATACTAATCCATGATTTATTTTGTTAAATTCTAGGTTATTATGATGTATGAATGCATCTGTACTAATAAGAAAAAAAGCAAACATGACCTTTTAAACATGAACTACCCAAAAAGAGAGTCTATGATATGTCTGGTTGTGAACTCTGCGTTGTTTAAACCAGCCCCTGCTGTTATGTGGCCCAACACTGCAGGTTGCTCAGAGGCCATTTTGCAAGGATACACAGATGGCAGGCAAGAGTGGCCAAAAACTGATTAGTAAATATTTTAATACAAAATTTTGATTTCTCTATTTTATACTGGAATGAGAAAGTTCAGGACTCCATAGAACCTTATTTATTATTAGGGTCAACTAAAATCTCATTAGTTTGGTTATGGCTGTAAGTTTTTTCCTACCATTATTTGTATTTATAAATTAATATAATATGGCAATCAGTAAAAGAAAAATGAATAATAAAGGTGGCGGGGGCGAGATCTGAGTTTATGGACAGGCACATGTGAAAGCAAGCTGATCTTCTGTCCTTACATTTGGGCTTACATGTGACCCCTCCTCCCCATGCTGGAGTCCCAGGTTCCCTAGTGCATGATAAAAAACAGAACAACTGTTCTCTGTCGTTCCTCCCTACTAACTGGTATGCCCTTTAGTATATAAACTATTCAGAAAAACAGAGAGGGCTCTGATTTGTTTTTCTCAAAAGACAACTTTTGTCTTGTCTGTAAACAAGACTAAATATATGGGGTCATCTTTAGAAATGTAGAATGGGGAAAATATAGCTGTTCTTCATGCCTGTACTAAAGCACTACAAAGTCATCTGGGACACTGGGAGGAAACTGGTGAAAGAAGAGGAAAACAGAGAACACAAGGATTGGAGGCAGGAAGAACAATGGTCTGTCAGACAAAATTTGAGTACGGCAACAAACTACAGGTTAAAAAACCCATGGGTTAGAGCTATGTGCTAACTAGGTCAATATGTAGCTCTTCCATGCCATAGTTATTTGGAGAGGGTCCACTGTATTTATTGGAAACTGCTGCCCTACTGTGAAGCAAGTAGGCTATATTCTGTTTGTGGTTATGTAGAGCTAAGACATCCATGTCACCTCTACTGCAGAAACAGTGCAGCATAAAAGGATGTGGAGCTGCCCCTCCATATGGCTGTAAGTGCTGGAAGTCCTCTAGTTTGTACAAGTGTTCCTTTCACAATCCCTTCCTCGGGAGCTGGAAGTCATGATTTAAGCCGGGGTGCAGAACGTCTTTCAGACGAAACCTGAATTTCATTTTGGAAAAACTTCCAGGGGTGGCATTCTAATGGTAGGCAAAATTTGTGGAACTCCAAACTCAAAAACCAAACCAAACCAAAACACCTTAGCATATTTTACTGCAAGTCACTACACCTTTGGGGAGGCAGTTCAGCCATTTAGAATGGGGACAAAACTGCTCAAAGGTCAGGAAACCAGAAAACCCACAGGGTCATGGACACCCAAGGAACCCTTAGAGGGCCATTGGCTGCCAGGCTTGAAGTTTTACAACCATGGTTAAGGCCATAGCCACATTTCCCTCCTTTCACTTCAGTTGAGCAGTACTAAGCAGTACTACTAGGATATAGCTAGCTATATATAAGCTAGCTTTGGCCATAAACAAGATGTATTAGAGAAAGAAGGACATATAGGAATTATTACTTCTGAAGAGAAAGTTTGCCTTCTGAGGGCTAGTGGATTGGAATAGGCCAACAAAGGAATACCCTTCAAATATTAAGCTGTATGTCTAATGGAGCAAGCAAAAGAGCAGATCGATGCACTTCCAGATGTACAGTGTAAGATAAGAGTTGTTCAGGCTTTCACAAGGTAGAGAAATAGCACTGCAAATAGCAAAGGGCAATTCTGTCTCCCTATTCCATTTCCAAGAATGTAATTGCTAAATGTAAGGACTGCTGTTTACTTTGGTAAGCCTGTTACCCCCATCTTCCTGCTCTGTTCCCTTCTTCCTATCACCACAGATTAATCCAGAATCTGGACTCTAAAGTCTATTTCCAAAGGAAGCATTCTTTATAGTAGGAACAGAGTTACACAAGAAGATGTGTTCTTTGTAGAGTGCCATAGCTACAATCAGCAAGAGCCAGGAATTAACCATGACCAAATCCATCTGGTATATATAATTTACCGACTGATCCTAAGCATGTTTACATGCAGGCAACTCTCATTGTGTTCACTGGGACTTAATCCCAACTTAAGTCAGTCTACACAGGACTGCAGCCCTATGCTGCTCCTGTTAGTGAAGAAGGTGAGGATTTGTAAACATTTCTTCAAATGATTCACACTATGCTTTATTACTGTGTAGCAGCAGGAATGTCAATGCCCTGGCTGTCCAGCATCTGTTCTTGTTTCAGAAGACAGAAGCTGGCTGGTTAGGCTATAGAACAAGCAGCAGGAAATCCTTTGTTACTGCTCTATTCCTACCTGACGGAAAACAGAAGATTATGAACCACATCCATTTCCTGTGCCCTCCAACTCACTGTGGCATGAAGCCCGCGCTTAGCATTTCATATCATAAGTGACTCTGCTTGGGAAGGTGGCTAGCCAAATGATGCATGATGAAACCTCCAAAGAGAAAACAGATAATTGTTTGAGAGAAAGTCTCTTCATAATGAGCCCCTGTTTGCTATACAAAAATAAATGATGAAAACGTATGTTAAACCATTTCCCTCACTCTAATGGCTGGATGTGGGCCTCTTGACTTGTGCTGGAAATGAAACATCACAATGCATCAGGCAGGGCACTGAGAATGAAAACACTGAACATATGTTGGTGTCTGCTGTTTAAGTGGAAGGAAGTAGTTGCTTCAATAAATCCTAAGTGCACCTCTGCCATTTCTAAGATAAAGAAGCCAATAATGTTCTTTAGATTACCAAGACATGCAGGTGTGACAAATTTATTTTCCAGGTGTATGCAAACTTAAAAATCAGCCATACCAATAAAGGAGCTATTATTTATCAGCATCACATGTGAACCTACTGTAGTTTCCAAGGCATGTTTCTTCCAGGTCAATATACTGCAGAATGCATGCGCACTGGGGAAGAAGCTAGCATAATCATCATCAGGTATGCACAAATTGTAAAGTTAGCATAGAAAAAAATCCTTCATATTGTTGGGTCTTCAAGCCACTATTACAATAATGCAGAATTATAACTTTGAAGAATGTTTAAGGAGACACTGAGTTACAGAATCAAAGAATAGTAGAGTTGTCCAGAAGGCCATTAGTTCCTAACCCGTTCTCAGTGCAGGACACTGGGTTAAAGCAGCCCTCTCAGATGGCCGTCCAATTACATCTTGAATGCCTCTAGTGTGGGAAAGCCCACAACCTCCCTAGGTACTGGGTTCCATTGTTGTACTGCTGTAAGGACAAGAAATGTTTCCTGATATCTAGCCAGTATCTGGTTTCCTGTAACTTGAGCCAGTTATTCTGTGTCCTGCACTCTGGGAAGAATGAGAATAGATCCTTTCTGACAGTTTTTCAAATATTAGTAGAGGGCTATTCTATCTCCCTTCAGTCTTCTCTTCTTGAAGTTAAACATGCCCAGTTCTTTCAATCTCTCCTCATATGGTTTTGCTTGCAGCCCTGCATCATTCTTGTTGCCCTCCTCTGAACCCTTTCCAGCTTGTCTGCATCTTTCTTAAACTGTGAGGCCCAAAACGACGCAGTATTCCATATGAGGCCTAACCAGTGCTGAGAAAATGGGAAGTAGTAATTCTTGGAATTTGGAAGTGATAACTTGTGTTAATGCAGCCTAAAATAGCATTTGCCCTTTTGGAAGCCATGCCACATCATTTACTCATATTCAGCTTATGATCTACAACAATTCCAAGATCCTTCTCACATGCACTATTGTTGAGCTAAGTATTCCCCATCTTGTAACGATGCATTTGGTTCCTCTGTCCTACGTGCACAATTTGGCATTTGTTCCTATCGAATTTCATTCTGTTATTTTCAGCACACTAAAGATTTCAGTGTTCAAACCCATCAAGATCACCCTGAATCTTCTATCTTCCAGGGTTTTAGCTGTTCTATCCAGTTTTGTGTCATCTGCAAATCTGGTAATTGTTCTCTACATTTCCTCATCCAAATCATTAATAAAAATGTTGAAGAGCACTGGGCCCAGGAATGAACCCTGTGTTACCCCACTCATTACCTCTCTCCAGTTTTAGAAGGTGTCATTGATGAAAACTATTTGAGTTCAATTGTGCAACCAACTGTAGATCCACCTGATAATTGTTCCATCTAGCCCATTTTGCTAGTTTGCTAATCAGAAGATCATGGAGCATTTTGTCAAAAAGTTTTGCTTATGTCAAGATAGAATATGTCCACAGCGTTCCTTCAGTCCATCAGTGAGGTTACCCAGTCAAAAATGAAATCAGCATACTCTGACAGGATTTGTCCTTGAGAAATCCATGTTGGCTTCTAGTAATCACTGCATTGTTTTCAAAGTGTTTGCAGACTGACTGCTTTATAATCTGCTCCAGAATTTTCCCAGAGTTTGTCACCAAACTGACTAGTCTGTAGTTCCCAGGTTCATCTTTTTTTTTTCCTTTTCTTGTAGTTAGGGTCAACATTAGCCCTTTTTGCAGTCATCTGGCACTTTTTGTCTGCCATGAATTCTCAAAGATGATAGATTGTGGTTCTGAGAGTTCTCCCACTAGCTCTTTTATGACTCTGGAATGAAGTTCATTGGATCCTGGCAATTTGAAGTGATTTAGCCCAATTAGAAGATCCTTGACCAATTGTCTGTCAGTCCTGAACTGCCATCCTGCCCCTTTAGGGTGTACTACACCTTCGTCAGGAAGGTTGCAGTTCTTTTGGGAGAAGACTGAGCCAAAGTAGGAGATATTCCCTCACAGAAGATAAAAATATGATCAAGAGAAATAGACTGTCCTTAACAATACAAAGACAAACAATATTACCTGGCCTCAAGAGAAGGTGACAACTGTGGATAGATTTTAAAAGGACACATCTGGAGGATTAGAAACAAGGAGTATCAAGGCTTGCTATGCTTTTCTAAGCTAAAGATACTGGTTTGCAGCTCAAGCCAGCAGAATCTCAGTAATACTTTAGCCTCTGTAATTCCTTTGCAAGAGGTTTATGATTATGGCTTGAGGGTATAAAAAGAAAGGCCATACCAGTGACAGAAGAAATGAAACCCATATAAGATGCTAGAAATTTAATGACAAAATCAGTCTTCCAGCACAATGCATTAGTTGAGTTTAGCCCAATGAGCCTAAATTGTTTGCTGACACAAGCCATACATATGTCATTATCACTTGCATAGGTATTGTAGCAGTTAAGAATAGCTGACAGCCAATGACATCAAATTTACCTCCAAAGGAAGGTTTAAGAACATCACATACACCATGGGAGTCACCTGAACCACACAGTAGACCACTACTGCATTTTATTTTCTGTACTTGTACTTTTATATTTTACAATTTCTAATTTTTACTAATTTTCCTATTTCTGCATAACACCAGATGTGTGTTGGCTCAAAGCAAAAGCCCATCTATTCCAGCATCATGTTGCAACAACAGTGGGCCACGGAGAGCCAGAGTAAAAGAAGAGGTAGTTGTATGCACCCATGCCCTCTTCTATTACATGCTGAAAACAACAATGCTGAAGTTTCAACCCATGGCTGGATTAGCTCAACAGGAACACAGCCATCGTTCAAGGAAGCAAAAAGAATCAACTTGCTCTACTCTGAAGCAGAATACTGGAAAACTAATTAAGAATTATGGGATCTTATTACCTCATATAAGGTGAATTTCACATATGTCCTGAAATAAACAGACAGTTTATGTTGCTGAATTGCAAGGGGATGGGGAATCTATTTTTGTCTCTCCGGTGTTTGTTAACCTTGTATTGTTATTGCAAAGCTATGACCTTCACACTACAATATATAAGTTGCCATCCGCTGCTGTGCTGTTGCTTGGAATTAAAGCAGAAGAGCAACTGAGGTGTCCAGCGCCTTGTGGAACCAGAAGAATATTGTGACTACAGAATTGCAAGCAAGAATAAAACGACTATTTGTATGGTGAATTGCTGTACTGTTTAGTATAACTGTGGTTCTAACTAAATTAATATTTATTCAGTTTATAACAAGCAAGAGCTTTAAACTACAATATGCTTGGGTTTTTTCCTATTTTGCCCACAGACGTTTTGCCTTTGGCCTCACCCACCACTGCTTCTCTGAAACTGAATTCACCCCTTGGGCTGAAAAAGGCTCCCTGGCTCTGTTATAATGCCATCATAATACAGCAAAAAAAAAAAAAAAAAGGGGGGGTGGGTGGCTCAGCTAATCAAAACAAATATCAAAGATAATTACCAACAACTTGAATTCTGCCCTGAATTGGCTACCAGAGTGACTGTTGCAGAAAGGATATATGTGATCCATGGGTGAGTACATACAAACTTCCTTGCAGCTATTTTCTGGAGCAGGGGTGGGCAACATATGGCCCCTGAGGGACATACACAGTCCCCTCCTCCATGGACGTGCACTTTTTTTTTCAAATAAAATGGCATCTGGAACTACTGAAGAGCACCAAAAGGATCAAAATTTGTTTATGAGCTATTCTTGGCCCTTCTGGAATTCTGTAGCAACTCCAAATGTCATTTTTGTTTGGGGTTTAGGCATTCACAAAGATTTGGGGGTTTTGGCACCCGTAAGAGGGTATGGCCCATGTTGGAGAGTACAGAGGAGCAAAAATGGCCCTTGGATCTCTGAGATTTCACCCCGTTCTAGACCTATTGAAGTTTCCAGAGATGTTTCAGAAATAACCTTATATAGAGCACTGTGTAATAACCCACCCTAGATGTAACCAAAGCATATATGACTATAGCCTGATACAGTATCCCTGTGAACAGGTTTAGTTGGTGCACCCATTCAGAACATCAGTAGCTTCCTCAGTAACAGACGTGCTACTCCAAATTCTCAGACTATTCCATTTTTCATCTAGCTGAGCTTAGCAATGCAGTTGCTTTCAGTAATTAATGTATACTGAAATACTAGCCACTGGCTCCACCCAGTACCTGGATGGCTATATCATGTGCAGTAGGCAATAGTGTATGCTGTGAAGATATCACAAAGTTTGTATCTTGTTTACTATGTTTTTATTATGATTATTTGATTAGTGCACACTAATGAAAAGCAAGATTGAACTCCTGTTCTACTGTATAATCTAGGATAAAAGACTCGTATAATAAAATGTTAGTGTTTCAAATGCCACCTCCCACATGATGCTTGTGATGTCTTCAAAAGTATTCCTCTGATTATAATCTTCCTGTAATACCCTTTCTGGAACACTCTTCCTCAAAGAAAGAGCTAGAGGGCCAGAAATCAACTAGCACCAGCAATGCCCAGGATCTGTCAGTAGACCAAGAGGTTCCTGGATCCCTTAGGGATGACTGCTATGAGGGTGTCACCTCTGGAGGACATGGCTGATGCTTCAGAGATGGAGGCAACCTCCCCCCGCAAAAAAAACCTTCAAGAGAAATGTCACCTGAAAAAAACAGAAACTTAGAATAAATGCTATACTGAGTCAGAGGCCTCCTTGTGAGAAAAGGTCTATTTGCACATAGGAGGCCTGGACACAAGGATGACCTGTTCATTTTGAATCATTTCACAGTAGACAGCTGAGGTCTGAGTGTGCCTCTGGCAGTTTCTGCATAAAAACAGGAGTGTAAGGCTGACTGATTTGTTGGAAAGTAGTTTGACCAGATCTTTCTTAATCCAGGGTCCCTTCCCTGATTCATGGTGTGAATACTTCTGGAATAAGCTCTGACAATTCTTCAGGCTGCTCTGTTTCATTGGAACTGTATTGCCTGTGACCTGTCCTTTTTGCTGATTCCCTGACACTCAGCCTGCAACTGCTAGGCTCAGAATCTGGAAATGTGACATTTTTGTCATTCTGTTAATGATTCATAGTTCCACAACAAGTCTTTTTGAGTTGAGGCATGTACAAATAGATATATATCCTTATATCTATAAATACACATATTGCCTGATACTTGTGAATCAGTAAAGAGATGGGCATAGCTGGCTATAAAGATTTCCTGAAAGGATAGCCATTATAAGGCCTGCGGGGGAGTAGGGAACAGGACTTCTGATTTCCTTCCCCTTTCTTTCCAAAACGACTGGAAAAATTCCCCCCATCTCACCCCACTTCATCTTGGCTGTCAATAACAACAGGAAAGGGTTCTTTGGTGCCCTGACAGTTCTGACAGTCCTCACAGTTACAGCTCATTAAAAAGAATGCCAAGTGTGACACTTATGCCTTAGAACCTCCTCCCAGCTCTTACATTTCCCACACACCACATTTCTTAACCTTGCTTAGCAGCTCACCTTGTTCTCCTGGGATAAGGTGCTAGTCATTAACTGAGACTCCATGACACCATATACTACAGAGAATAAAAAATACCAAGTTAAAAACCTACCTACTTTTTCATATATTATCTCATGAGATAAGAAAATAATAATGAATGCCAAAACACAAATCCAGAACTCTACCCAAAGTGCACCAGCATCATCTTCAGTATCTCTACTAGCTGCTTTCTGCTTTGGAAGAGATACATAAAGGATTTGTTTGAACCTCAAAACACATTACCTTGCTTATTGCCATTGTAAAATATTAAAAAATGCCAATGTTTCACAGTTTCTCCGGCAGTGGTTGGAAATGGTGTAAAGAGGATCTTAGAGTTAGCTGACTGTAGTCTTTCCCATCTCCAGATGTGAGGGACTGCAACTCCTATTGGCCATGTGTGGTGACCTGGTACCTGCAGGTAACTCCATCCAGGGGTGCTAGTTGGGTGCAGCAGCGCCCACTAGTACTGGCTGCCACCACTGAGATTACAACAAACTCATTCTCCTCAGGTCCCAAGTACTCTTGGGCCCTTGGAATTAATTGGCAAAGGATTCAACTGGGGTCTTTTTCAACTGGTGTTAGGCTTCTTTGCAGCCCATCTGTGTCCTTAGGGGAGAACCAGTAGGTTGCAGGTTGTACTCAGCAGGTTGTCTGTGTGTTGAAACAGCATAACTCAATGCACCTCCTATGAGCCTTCCCCTTTTACTCTGAAGGTATACAATCTGGGTTTTGGTGAAAAGGGGGCAGAAGATTTATTAAGGATTCAGGAAAAGAACAGATTAGAGTAAGGATAGGTCAGAAAATAAGTGGTTTAAAAAGGCAAATCAATTTCAATCCACAAAGCAAGAAGCAGTTCAAACGAGTTTGAATCAGTGAAAAAGAACTAACAAAAGGAAAAATACACCACATAGATAACACCACCCTGCACTAAGCTGCTTACCTGGTTCTTGAAGACCCATTGTTTATTTCTGTGGCAAAGTTTTGCTCGTGCCTGTTGATGAAAAACTACACAATGAAGCCTGCATTAGAAAAACATTGGGCAATTTCTCTGTGTGCTTACCTCAAACTTCCTTACTTCCTTTGAGACTATTTCCTGGCACTGGTCATCCACCCATCCACACACAATTCCTTCCTTGGGAGAGTATATCTTCCCTGCTCCCTCCCCCTTTTGCCTTGGTGGAGATTCTGAACCTATCTCTTGTTTTTGACTGCTGACTGTTTAGTAGTGCTCATCCCCAGCTCTGAAATGGATGCTGGAAAATTCTTATTGTTCAGATACATGGTGACTTGGGAATTAGCTGTGTTGCGAAGAAGCAATGCTTGGCCTACTGATGCCCCAGCCAGCTTATCTGCATTGGGATGCCAGCATCAGGTGACCTGGCCTTTCACATAAGCAGAATCCTGCGGCTGCTTGGAAAAGGGAGGTTTCTATCCCTTGGACCTAGGTAAGATGCAGTCAGAATGGACTGGTTGAGTCAACCACTCTAGGCTGACCATAACACCATGCTGGCTGAGAGGGATAGAAGTTGCACTCCAACACATCTGGAGGGTACTGGGTTTGGGAAGTCCTGCCAAATGTATGGCTAACTGGAAACCTGTTCCCTAGATAATAACTGATTCTACTATGTTTTTTAAAATAGACATCCATTGTGATCCTAAGAGCATTTACTTAATGGTAATTTGTATACACTCCAGTGGAAGGTACCAGGAATCTATAGCTGAGATCCAAAGGAAGCTGCACACAGCAAAATAGCAATTATAGCATATAATGGGATTTGAAGAAAGTTTTGACAGAAATTTACCCACAAAAGGCATTCAATTTCAAGAGAAAAAAAATAGTGCCGTGGGCTTTTCCTATCCAATTTCCATTACAAGATTACCAAAACTCTAAAGCATTGAACAGCCGTTTGTTGTCACTAAAACATTTGTTTGTTTGTGGCTTTTATTAAGTGTTCATTTCTGTAAGCTACCTCACAAGGAGATGTTCTAAGAGGCAGGCTATAAATAAGTGAACTAAATAAAATAATTAATGGTAATAGTAGTCGGGTATCCAATGAAACCAGTCAATTGATAAATATATGGGCTATTTCAAATCAAACCTTTCAAAATGTTAATGGGTAATGTTTAAGCATTTTAAAGAGGATTTGCTAATTAAAGGCTGAAGAAATGTTATAATTGTTGTACTTCTGTCTCTGGGAGTTCAAAAGAAAGGATGAGGCACTACAGCTCCCCAGAGTACTAAAGAGAAAAAAAATCTATTTTTACAACCAGAACTTCAAATTAACCCAGCACACTCATTCTTCCTCTATCTAAGTCTGCCAGATAAAGTGTGAAGGTATACAGAGAATGGAACAAGGGTATGGATGGGCCTAGAGGCCACTGTTTTCTGGGTTCCAGTTTTAAAAAGATGCGGACAAGCTGAAACAGGTGCAGAAGATGGCACAAGGATGATCCACGAACTGAAGACAAAGCTGTATGTGGAGAGATGGAAAGAACTGGGCATGTTTAGCCTCAAGAAAAAAGAATGGGGGGAGATAAGATAGCATTCTTTAAGTACTTGAAAGGCTGTCACAAAGAGAAAGGACAGGATCTCTTCTCCATCATCCCAGAGTTCAGGACACAGATTAACAGGCTCAAGATACAGCAAGCCAGGTTCCGGCTGAACATCAGGAAGAACTTCCTGACTATGAGAGCAGTATGACAATAGAACAATTTACCTAGGGAGGTTGTGGGCTCTCCCACACTAGACATGTTCAAGATGCAACTGGACAGCCATCTGAGAGGACTGCTTTAGCTTGGAGTGCTGCATTGAACAGGGGGTTGGACGCTCTGGCCCTCTGGCCTCTTCCAACACCACTATTCTGTGATTCCATTGTTTCGTTATATCCAGTGGATATTCACAATAAATTACACCGCAAACAAAATATATTCCCTTACTTGTTCTAACTCATACAAAACTAGCTTTTCAGCCAAATTCATTATGCAAAGTAAAACAAAGAGGCTTAAAGTTATCTCATGGTAAACAATAAGCTTGCTTTTTAAATATATATATATTTTTATAATCCTTTGTTTGTTAATAGTGGATCTTTACTCAAGCCAGAAGCATGGCTCAAAGCCCCAAGAATTCTAAATCCACCTAGGAAGGCCTTGGTAGTTATAGGTGGCCTATAAATGCACATATAAATAAATAAATAAATCCTGGAATATTCCATAGGCATTATATTCCAGTGCAAATGTTTTATCTTGAGGTTACTTTGCAGAAGAATGAGAATAAGCCTGAAGAAGTAGATATTTGCCTTTTGTCCTTACTCTCTTAGCAGGAGCCAAAATTCACATACTGAATTGTACCAATTACTTCTACAGAAACAACTATGATTGGTATTTATCATGGGCACAATTATATACTAACTTACCTTCTGTCAAGGCAAGGATTCCTTAATTCATTATAGGGATTCTTAAGATAGGAGCCCACTGTGATTTACAGACAGAATCAGTGATGGCCTTTCTAAGCCAATCAAAGGAAATCCAGAGCAAGAAACTTGCTCACAGATGATCTTAAGAAAAGTTTGTTCCCGGTTTGAGAAATGTGTATTTAAAGCTATATAAAGTATTAATAATCCATTTCCCTTAATTTGGAAAGTACTTTGTGTTGAATATGTGGACTCTTTGAGTATAAAATGATCTTTGGAAGAGCAAATGTCTTGCAGATTCTGATTTAGTGGTATTTCCTTACGTTTATTTTTAAACCACCATACCTTCTCAAAAAGGATTTCCAGGCAGCTGACACAGTCTTAGCAAATTAATCAAAAGTAAACTTGGCAATTGATCTGTAGTTGTTAAGTTTATAATCAGACCTTCACTGAAAAAGCACACTACTTGTGCAAAGGCTTATCAGTTTGATGGAGATTGAAAATTAATCTCAGAACAGTCAAAACACCTTTGGAGTTCGGCTGAGCCAGACAACTGCACAGCAACTCTTTAGCTACATAGTTTTCCCTTACAAATGTCTTCTTGACCTTGAAAAAAGTGTAGTTCACTTTTTATACACTTCATATTGCAAAATAGTCCTGTGACACAAAATGAGGCCTTACAAAACTTCTCTGTACGTTTCACCATATATTTCCTATCTTACTGAAGCAAAATTGGGCTCTCATTTCTAATTTGGACTGCAACAGTTGATTTCATTTGATTTTTTTTATTAGTGTTCTTTTATGCCTCGGCTCAATATTTTTAAATTAGCACAATTCAATACTGTGATTCAATTCAATAATGATTTGGTATTTCAATGAGACAAATGGTTTTTACTCCATGTTCTAATTTACTATGCCATACCTCCTCATTTTTGTAATTAATATCATGTTTATTGTGATCTGAATCAATAAAAAATAAATTGACAGTTTCCAATGGAAACTCAATGCTACAGTGAGTTACAATCTGACCCACAGCATAGTTAACTTGAAGTACTAGAACTGAAGAGTCCACTGAAATGGCAGGAACTAAAATTTGGACTGAGTTAAAAACTCCTTCATGAGAAAAGCAGTTTTATCCCAAATTGCATAGGCATTCTGCACCTTTTAAAAATAGTGAACATGTTATCTCTGTGCAAGCCTTTGGTTCTGAACAGGGATCATGGCAGGCTGTGACCTCACTCACATGGTGTGGAATCAGCCTCAGTTGTCTGATTCACTTCAACCATTTGCAAATTTAGGCCCAGGAGCCCCTGAAAAAAGGGGTGTCATAGAGAATTTGGTAGCTTTTAAATGGTAGAACATGAAGCCAGGAGTATCTTGGAGGAGAAATTAGATTCATAAAGTAATTTGCATTTGCCCACTAATTGTTTTCTTCGGTTTGTTGATTTTGAAGTTTTTTTTTGACTGATTGTTTTTCAAACATTTAATTGGATTGCTGTGAATATAAACTACGTGATGTTAATTATGTGTAAGCAGTTAATGCACACCATTTTTAATTTTAAGTAGTTGCAATGGGGGTGCCAAAGGGAGCTTTCCTCTTGAGGCTAATAGCAGCTGGAGGAAGTCAAGTTTTGTTGGCTGTGGAGAAGGTGATTTATATTTTGTTTTATTTTGTTTTTGTTTGTTTGTTTGGCCAATAATATGTAACTGCTTTACCCTCAGTATTAAGAAGAATATTTTTTGCAGGAAACATCTAATGAAGTGGAGAATACTCCACAAAAGCTTATGCCAAAATAAATTTGCTGGCTTTTAAAATGCAAAAGATCCTTCCTTCCTTCCTGCTTCAATAGACTAACACAGCTACCCTCAGGAAATAAGAATTTTATGTATTTATAAATTGACCTGTCTCTGTAAAATCAGCTAACAACTTCAAAAGTAAAAAACAAGAACAATAAAAATCAATTACAATACCAGATAGCATAAAACAGTGAGATTAAAATAATCCGTAAGAACAGTGCTGGATTAAATATCAGCGGTTTTTTATTTCATGGTATTTTAAGAACCTACATAAAAATTGGTTTTATCACTACTTGAGATATTTTATTAGTAGTAAAAATTCCTACCAAGATAGCCATTAAACAAATATTAGATGCTTTCTCTTTAGTTTATTGGTGCAGAATTAAATTCTGAATTCTAGTATTGAATTCAAAATTGCTATTTGTTATAAAGAACTGTATTCCAGTTCCTCTTTGGAGTATAAGATCCTACTATGAGGTATCCATCCCATTCTTGTATTTAAAAGTTATATTGTACTCAATCTGATCTTATTTCAGTTCTGTTCATAAGGATAAACAGAACTTCATTTCACTTCCCAGAGGAATTGTTACATAATTTGTCACCTTGGAATTGCTTTTTTATCAGACTAAACAGTATCCTATTTTTATTTTGGGACTATTTCTGTGTCTTGTTTTGTTTATATTGTGCATATCTTAATTCTTGGATTGATTGGATGGTGTATTTGTTATTTTCCTTTCTCATTACTTTTTTCCTATGTTCCTTATACAAACATAGTTCCTCTGTTTTGATGTTAGAGCAGGAGTGAACAGAAAGTAGATGTTTTGAACTTCAAGTGCCAGTATTCCTGACCATTAGTCATGTTGATAAGGGGTTTTGGGAGCTGAAGTCTCAAATCTGTAGAGATCTACCTTCTGCCCAATTTTGCTGTGAAGGTGTAATTGATAAAAATTCCCAATCTCATTCCACAGTCTGATATGATCTCACATATATTATAGGTGACATACAGAACCTGAACATCCTTCATAACTTCTAGGGAAGTTCTGTTGGGAGTACTTGTTATGACTGAAGTCATATTGTAACAGAGGATTTTCTTCCAATTTACAGCAAACTTCTTTTCTAGATTTTTATACACCCAAGTTCTTTTTTTACAAGTTCTTTTTTATTTTTACTTCCTTCCTTCTTTTTTAATATATGAGGGCACACATAGTTTGAACAACCAGTTAAGAATTTTCTTCCCCAACGTTAACTTAAGCCAGTTCTCCCCTACCTAGTGCCCTAGAGATGTTTTGGACTTCAGCTCCTATTAGTTCAAACCAGCATGACCAATGGACAGAAATGCTGGGAGATACAGCCCAAAACATTTGGAAACACCAAGCTGGAGATGTTGGCTTAACCCCTAGCTTTTTACCATAGTTTCAGATAGTAAGCAGTGTGAGCAACAGCTTTCTGAATTCAGGATTTCAAAGAAATGCGTGTCTCTTGCTATGTGTATATGACCTTTGCAATATGGTTAAAGTAGTCATGAGATCAATCAGCAGAGACCAGCATGTGTTCAGAAAAGCAGCCATGCCTTCTGACATGCTCCCTATGCATAGGCTACATGATGATAATGAATTGTCTAATATTAATGCTTTTGTACTGCTCTTATCGTTTTAGAAATTCCATACATTCTAACAATGGTTGTGTTTATTGCCTCATGTAGCTGTTTGGTTTTCTTTTGTTTTGAACCTTTGGACCTTATTTTATATTGTATTTTATTGTATCTTGTATCTTGCCCTGAGAGCTTTATATGGTTAGGTGGTGGTATAGAAATTTAATTTAATAACAATAAAAACATCTGGAACCCAAGAGAAACTAAGATCTCAGTTTTACAAGTCAAATTCTCACTGAGTCAGTTTCTGATTTGGAACCAAAAGACCGTCTTGATATTCCCTTTGGAGAAGACTGAAAACATTGCACTAGTGGATCATTGCTTGTCCATATGTAAAGAACAAGTTCATTGTTTGTTGCTGAGTTGACTCCAGCTTTTCAGGAGAGAGACAACCCAGAGCGCTGGGTGCACACAACATGGCAAGTGGACTGTATGTAGAAGTCTGTGGTTGGTTTAGCTACTCCTGCTTGCAACAAGCGTAACTGGGCAAAAGGTACTAGCATGTTAGTCACAAATGTTAAGTCAGAGTTGGGGGTGAGCTAAATCTCTGTCAAACCAAGAGAAACAGAAGAAATCTAATATGGCATAGAATTGCAGTGGTCAGCCAATCTATATGAATATACAATCTGATCTTTTATTCTTTTTGCAATAAAAGACAGAATTATATACAAGAATTTACAGTGATTGTTTAAAATTTAATGAATGTTGATTATACTAGATGAATTTTGTGAATGCCCAAACACAAAGCTATTCCAAAGACTGACAGTCACCTATGTGGTACTGTATTCATTTCTGTGTGTGTGTGTACTGAAAATGGATATGGGTTAAGCAATCCTATGGTGCTTGACAGTGTTTAGATGACCACAGGATTGCTTGGATTCCTAACTGTGAGGTCTGAAAATCACTTTGACCTCAGAAGTAGAGCCACGCTCAGATCCTTCTTCCCTCCTTGCAGCTGGCACAGAAAGTACCATGTTAGCTACTTCTCCAAGGTCGCAGAAAGGAGCTCAGAGGAGGAGTAGGAGCAGTCATTTTTATTTTACAGTCATAGACCAGAAAGCCCAGAGACGGAGTTTAGTGGATGCTCCAAGGGCTGTGGAAGGAAGAGACTGATGACACCAAAATATAATGTATTTTGGCAGTGCCTCAGCCTCCTTCCCCCCACCCCACTCCCCTCACACGCTACAGTTAGACAGCTGAAACTGGCTGTTTGGCTGACTTGCAGAATGGGAGGGATGCACAGGCAACCCCACAGGATTGCGCCCTCTTAAAACTTACCTGAATTGAGACAGCCAGCATTCACTGAGTTTTGGATGTTATAGCATTACATGACATTTATATTATAATACTATAACATAAAACAATGCTTATTATTAGGAAACAACACCAAGATGCTTTCCACAAAAGATTCCAAGGGGCTGGGGAAGAAGCATTTACTCAATTAGAAGAGACCTTATTTACAAGCATAACATCCTGATATATGTACTGAAACAGGGAAGAGGTTGATTCTAAAATTGTAACATCAGAATCAAAATAGGCAGAACGCTTTGCAGTAGTCCTACAAATTATTCTATTCCATGTCCACAGAGATTTTTATGAAGACCATTTCTGCATGGGAACTAGAAGTAAACTGAAGCCTGCCTGCATTCAAATGGAATTGTAGAAAAATATTTTCTAACCATAAAGTAACATAACTAGCCAAATGCAATGAGAGAAATATTGACAAATGACATTTCAGCCCAGCTATTTGAATTTCTTTATCATATGTCCAGTGATAAATATATAGTAACCCACCTTACAGGCTACATCACTCAAGCTTCATTACATTCTGGAAAAATGCAAACCTCATAAGTATTAAAAAACTGAAGCAGGCTTGGAGGATGGGAGCAAATAATTCAGTTCACCAAATGACTTTGTTCTCCCTTCCATAAAGGACCCCTCCCCCTTCTCCTCAGTCGTCTACCATGAAATAAGCTTGTTAATTGCTCTGTAACCAAAGCAGCCATTCCCTCCGATTGACTGAGAAGCCAATGCTACTGTCTAGGGATTACAAGCCCTATGGTGACAGTTTTAATTCTGGCCAGAGTGGAGAAGTCAATAAATCGTTCTTGCAGAAGTCGTTACTGACCCTGAGCAAGCCCTGAGAGAAGAGAAGCAATCTCCATCTACTGGAAAATTATATATCTCCACAACCCCAAAGCAAACAAATAAAACTGAAGAAAAGAACACCATTTCAGAAACAAAAGGAGAGCAATCTCTCTCTCTATGGAAGTCATGACTACAGAGAAGTAATGGGGCACAGGTAACACAGAAGGGGAGGATACTGTCCTTTCCTCCCTTTTAATGTAGTAGCCATAGTAACAAATAATCTATCATAGGGATGACAACTGACAACTATTGTGCCAATTAGGCAAAGCTATACCAAAGCATAGCAGTGAAATGAGTTCTCCCATCAGCATTCAATGGGAAATACACACCCCCTTGCACTCATATTCTAGGACTCATTTTCAGTTCTGAGGGTTATATTTCCCCAGCCTGACCAAGTAGGCTAAACCTCAAAGGGTGTTTTTATTAAAGCACTACAGAAGGTTTTTTATACTAGATATGTTTGACTGAAATGCTATTTTTTCTGAGAACCCATGGCCATTTCACATATCCTGAATGATTCATGTGTCTTGCATGAAAACTTTCTCCTTAAGAGAATACAGTTTTTAACAACTCTTGAAGTGCACCTTATTTGACTTTTTAGTTTTGTACCATTCTATTTCCCCATCATTTAAATCTTAGAATCCAGGACATTTCAAAAGATCAAGGGGAGTGCTTGACAGCAGGTTAGCCAAACCATTCAAGTTAATTTAACTACTGTATTCAATCAAAAGTCACATTTATTTTTCTAAATTCTAAACAGTTTTAATCCATCCAATAACTAATGCTCTCTGGATGGATGACAAACAGTTAAAACACCAAAATGTCATACAAACAGTTAAAATATAAAACATGATACAGATATTTAAAAGAATGAAGTACAATGCCAAATGGCAGGTAACGCAGGAATTGATAAAACTTCCAGAAAAATCTAGAACTAGACCTCGGAAATGCTTAGGAGAAAAGGTTCTTTTCCTGACACAGAAAATAATGTAGGAACCACGCAAACCTCTTTGGGGAGTTCATTCAATCAATGCGATGCCACTACTGAGAAGACTCTGTCTTTAAGCAACACATATAGCTTCCTTTGGTGGAGACACCTAAATGATCTAGAGGTCCAAGCAGGGTTTTACTTATGAGAGGAGATGATCCTTTAGATACTCTGGTTGCAAGGAGTTTAGTGCTAACACTAACTTGGCTCGGAAGGGGGATTGGAAGTCAATGCAGGAGATGCAGCATTGGCCAGACTTCTTCAGTAAACTAGAATCTCTGGTTTGAACTAACTTACATGTCTGAACCATCTTCCAAGCACTCCCATAAAAATATTACAGTAATCCAACTGGGAGATCACCAGCATGTACGTAACTCTCACCATGCTATCTCTAGGAACAAGTTGAACACAACTCAATTGACCAGATGAACCAACTTGAACACAACTCAATTGGCTACTATAATTACCTCCATCTTGATTGATCTTCAGTTTATTGGCCCTCACTGTTCCAGTAGTGAGCCTCTATGTAAAAGTGACCTAAAGTGTGACTTCTCTCCCAGTCTTTTATAAAAGAAATCTATAGTTGAAGGAAGGATACTTTTAGACAGAAATTGTGCACACAGTAAGAAAATAATTGTACAATTAAAAATAAAAATTGAAAAGCAAGGACATACAAATGAAAATACGTGATTTCTTCCACTGATATAAGGAAAAGTAACTCATACAACTTTCACAGAAGAACCAGATTTTAAATCACCGATATGAGTATTAGCTTGTGCTGCAATTCAATGCATTCATCCACATGTCTGCTAGATTACAACTAGTTTAGCAATGCCACCACATTCAATGTAACAATCAGTAAAAGGTTTTTGAGCATCTTCCTATAAACCCAGCATTTTGGGCAAACAACAAAAATGAGGATTTTGTTCATTCTACACATATAGTGCAACTACTGTAACCCTCAACAAGCCACTAGAATTTCAGAATAAGGCATAGATTTCAGCACAGTAGCACTTAGTTATAGGCGTGTGTCCATAACATGCAGCACCATTCAAGAATATAGGCTTTTTTTGTCTTCTGGGTAGGTTTGAAGTTGCATCTCTGCACTCAGCACTAAGGTGTGTTGTTTTTTCAAATAAAAAAACTAATCCTAGGTTACACAATTCATTTTTTCTCTTTTTATACCAACTAATTTTGCAGACATTAAGATATGGCAACACTTCGCTAGGGTTGGTATTCTGATGCTTGATTGGATAAAGAAACCTGTCTAGACTCATCGTCCAAGCTGTGTTTGGAAAATGTTTGGCGCATCAGTAGTGATGGTCACTGACTGGGCAAATTTAGCTTGCCCACCATGATAGCTGTAGAATTTAATCTTTATTAGGCTCCTTCATAGAACAGAGAGGGTTTCAATGTAACACTAAATACCAATGTCCTTTCTGATTTGATCCTATGAGTGCATAGTCGCTGAAAAGTAACAAGAATAACTATGATTAAAATAGACCTAACTCCCTAGATTTCTCTTTGGTACTGCTCATGGATCAGATTCTGGAAACTCAATTCTAAAGAAATATTTCCACAAACTATATGCTCATGTACCATTTCAAAAAGTGAAAGTATGAGTACAAAACATTACAAAAGAAGATGCTGCTTGTTTTCCATTTGAATCTCACTGCATGAATAAATGAATGTTTGGAGGTAGAGAATAATTGTCATATTCCACTCAGTAGTCATGCTTTTCATAGAATAAGCTCTACCTGCTCTGACTGTGTGCTGTATACCTAGTATCATCTGATAAGTTTTCTCTTTGCAACTATTATTGTCCATGTAATGAAAAGAAGCTGTGCACAATACCTTCATTGTGTCATAATAAAAAACAGTTACAGTGTGAACAGTTGTCATTAGTATATAGTAAATACGGCCACTAAGATGCAAATAAACTTAACTTACTGTCATGGAAACCCACTGTACAATGCAAAGTTGAATATTTGTTAAGAACTTTCCAATGGGACCTTGTTAAACTGATTGAATATGATCCAGCAACACTGAAAACAAATAGAACAATTATCTATAACTCTCAGCTCACACTCACTCTTAGCTGAGAGCATCTTCATGGATAATAAAGAATTAAAAATGAGGAAATGACACAAAATTAAATATTTAAAGTCATAGGAAGTGTCACAGAAACTAGCAGCTGAAGTTGAAGTTCCTTGCCGATACATTTCTTTATGTGTTATTGTACATTACCAAAACAAAACTACAGTGATTAGAGAAGGAAAGGGGTTATAAAATAAACTAAAACATTACCAATTTTAGATAATTTTAGATATCCATAATACTAGTTATGCATATATTATATATTCCTATGCATTAGTATATATCAGAACTTCATTGAAAGTAAGTGTGCATAAACTTCAACAAAAGCATCCCAAATCCACATATTTATCCATTTGTAGATTAATGCCTAAACACTGCCCCTTCAAAAATCAGAAGTTTTACTTAATCCTCTACCCACTATGTTACTGCAGGTGACCATCTATCCTTTCAACCTTGTAATATTGGTCTTTTAGCTGTCAAATCAGTGTCAAAAACCCATTTGCATTGACCTGTTGTTAGAGTCCAAGAGACAGGTAGGAAATTCAAAAGGACATGTGTATCCTTAAATATTCGAGAACTTTCCATCACAACATTTATACAATTTATTACATCCTCCCAGAAGAAAGCTGCCATTGGGTGTTGCTAAAACTTATGAGAAACAGAAGCGTTAGCAGCATTGCACCCCCCAAAATTGGTCAATATAATTAAGAAATTATCAGAGACATTGAGGCATCCAGTATACTCAAAAAAAGAGATTTGCTGATTTAAGTGTAGTTTAAGATCCATGAGCTCTTCCAAAATAGATGACAATGAAGTATCACCTTGATTGGGTATGCTCTAGTTCATTATTCCATTTTTAGTTGAGACCCTAGGTATCTTACTTGTTCACCAAGAATACACATGAATTGTAGACTGATGTAGCTGTTCAGTCTCAAATAATACTTACAGTAACACAGCCAGGTCTGAAAATGTGAAAGCAGCAGAACCAAACCTAGATTCAACTGCATATATTGCCATGCAGCTGCAGCTGATAATTAACTCAGCACACAATGAAAACTGCCCACCCCACAAAAATAAAACTAATAAGTGAATCCAAAGTGGAAATTAGCCTGTCCATGTTTGCCAAACAAATGTTTGTTTGCCAATTTTTACATTTGGATTTTTCCATAAAATTAATTTTGAATGTGCAAATGTATCAAACTGCAGTCAACATTAAAATGCATATCACAGCTCTCTAGCTGTTGCAGCTGAAAGGGGCACCTTATATATATTTAATATGACAAAAGTCCAATGGGGTCCATTTATTTATTAGATTTATATCCCACTTTTTTCTTACATATAACTCAAAGCAGCTTACATCTGCCTGCTTCCTGCTCCTCCAGCTCTCAACCTTATCCCCACAGCAACAACCCTGTGAGGTAGGTTGGG
The DNA here is from genome assembly GCF_004798865.1 of Varanus komodoensis. NCBI lineage: Eukaryota > Metazoa > Chordata > Lepidosauria > Squamata > Varanidae > Varanus > Varanus komodoensis. The sequence continues at coordinate 7,079,224 of NW_025335468.1, read as the reverse complement.
CTGAGAGTCTGTGACTGGCCCAAAGTCACCCAGTTGGCTCCATGGCTGAGCGGGGACTAGAACCCAGATCACCTGAGTCCCAATCCCACACTCTTAACCACTACACCACACTTGCTCTGTTGAGAAGAAGATTCAGAAATGAAAATTCCAGTAGTGACTAAGGAGATTAATCTAGTCTAAGTGGAAAAACCAACTCACAAGCTGACACATTCATGGTTTATTGTTGTTTCACTGAATGGAATGTGAAAAAAGCAGTAAGAACAGTAAAAATATCACATCCACTTAATAAAAGGCTGGCTTACATATATCCACCACTAACAAGTATGGTTTGTATGCTAAGAAAAGAAAAATACACCCCAAACACCCCTGAGAAATATTTGGGAAAAGCATCCACTGAGGGGCCAAAATTAGGCAAAGTACTCATAGACGGCACACACTGTAAGGTGCTCCAATCTGTTTTGGCAAACTCTGTGTCATGCATTACTTTGAAACATCACATAGTGCAAACGCAGCATTCTGTCTGGCATTCGTTGTCTTTTATCACGTAAAAGCCTGATAATTTCCTCCAGTTCATGGAGACTCAGGGAATTGTGTTGGCCTGACTTAAGCCCAGTAGCCCTGAATATTCTATGAGCCTTCATTTTGTTTAATGTTATGTTAATACATGTGAATCCACATCTAGAAATTACTCAGAAGTGTTTGAAGTCAACAGATCCTGTCCAGAGAGTGGAAGCTGAGAAATCCACTGACGACTAAAGACTAATATTGATACAAACACACTCCTTTCCCTGAGAGACATTTACACACTGACCAACTTGCATGACATAATAGCACATCATGGGTTAATTTACCCACAGAAGTAAATTATGCTGGTCACCTAATGGTGATGTTTTGGGCTGGGAAGCCTAAAAAATACAATTGGCATCATTGTTTCAGCAGCTGAGAATTATGCACTGAAAATGGTTGGTCCTTCACAGCTGTGAAAGGACACACTTATCTGACACAAGACAAGACTGCATGTAGGGTAAATTTGTACACAGCTGCCAGGACCCAGTGCTTTGCTGTCAGTGGAAAAGCACAAGGAGGAAACAAAAAAATGGAAAAAGGAGGTAGGTATATGAAAAGGGAATTTACTGCTGCATTCCAAATGACTAGGTAAACGATGGGGGCAACTGTGTGCAAATTATCCTGTATGCAATCTTGCCATATCCTTTCTTTGACGACTGAAACAGACAAGAATATTGACCAGGAAAGATTATACATCTTAGATAGTTATAACTATGTTTCTGCACACCTACAAACAACTGACAAAACTGTCAAAATGCCTCTTTTTTGGTAAAAGAAGAATAATTAAAAATATACAGTTTTCAGGGGCCACCCCCTATAACCCCAATGGCCCCATTTTGAGACTCTGGTGAACAAAAATGGGTAGTGATCAGAAAGGAGAAGTGAAGACAAGATGGGTTCTGCTGTGAAGGGCTACTGGGATGAGGAGGACTGAGGGGAAAGAGGGAAGATAAACCCACAGTGAACCTAAGGTCTGTCAGGGGCACTGTAAGTTCTTCAACAGCAAACATAACTCATTTTCTTGTGAAAACAGAGAGAGGAAGAATGGGATTATAAGAGAGAGGCGAAAGTCATACAAAGGAAGGAACAAAAATTAAAAGTCTTTTTATAAGGCTATAGCTAAAACAAGGTTAGAAACTATCATTAAAGTATCACAAACAATGCAAACTATCCATTTTTTCTATAAATTTTACAATGCAGTTTTCAGTTCTTTTCTACCTTTTATGGTTCCCAGGATAAAAAGTATTCTTTCTTCAATTCACATGAAACTGTGGGCAACCTCAACTATTAGACTGAAATTGTGCCACTATAATACTACCCTATTCACACTTAAAGGGAGATTTCAATGCAATGTAATAGATATTCTAATCACTATCTTTAATTACCAGAATACAAGAGAAGGTACTGGGGGGAAATGTCTCTCAGATATATAAATATATTTACAAATTTACTAGCAAGCAACTGAATTTCATCATGTAGATGCTGTAGAGAGGAGAAACAATTGCATTCCAGTTTCACTCAGCCTTTCAAAGAGGATTTAAATGTGTTACATCTTAACTATTGATTAATTTCTTCGACACATTTCACTAATTTAATCACCAGACCATTTAATCTTGGGTCACACCAGCTGCAGTAAGATTATTCTAGGGTTATTTGCTTAGGACTGCACTTATCAGCAAAGGAAGGTTGTAATTCCATGTATTTGGAGGGGCATCCCAGGGCATCCCAAACTGGGTTTCTGTCCAGATTGCAGGGGCAACAGAGAAACATGCTTACTCCTTTTCTTTTTTGCTTTTTGGTGATTCCTCACTTCAGATTCAACCCAGAGTTGCTATTAGCCATGAGGACAAGTAAACAATCACAAGAGGAATACCTGTTTTCCTTCTTTGTAATTAATAGCAACCAGTGGTAAGTAAGGGTGGGAACTTGAACTGGAGACTCAGAAGAGGAAAGGGTTAGCCCATTACCATGACCTGGAGTCAAATCACCGGCACCTACCACATATTTAAGAAAAGGATAAGCCACTAGGATATCTGTTCATTAAGTTCTTCCATCACATGTAGTTTATCCCTTAAAGAACACTGCTTGCTCACGGGAAGGATACGCTTTCAAAAATGGGTTTTAATTAGTCTAGTGTAAATATACTGAAGAGAGGCATATCTTTTCTTATTACTCTGCAGCTATTCAATTTTCTTGTTCCTTTTCACTCATTCCTTCAGGTTGCTATGCCTGTGTCCTTTTAACAAGTCAAGCTTTCTTTACACTACTCTCCCACAAGGCCAGAGGTGCTTTTAATTCAATCTTTAGGACATCTGAATCAATCTTTGGATTGTGCCATGTCAAGGGAGCAACCCTTTCTAGAGTGCAGTTAGTCGAATACGTCTCCAGTGTGTGTTATGTGAAATATCTTCTTTAATTCTGTAGATGTCAGTGTTTAATCCTAACACTGGCAGCAAACATAACTCACTTCCTTGTGAAAACAGAGAGAGGAAGAATAATTTCTCTTTTATAGACTCCATAGCAGATATCCTAATACACAGAGGTCCATCAAGGAACTGATCTAGGGAGAACGGACTTGGCCCACATTCTCTACAGAATTATGTTTGGGGAACTTCAGGCACATTACTGATTCTGAAGCTTTATGGGCTTGTGCCACATTTCCATTAAGCTCTTCAGTGTATTTCCACACAAGTTACTCCCCTTAAAAAGCCTTTATTATGTAGATATAAATGCATTTTCAGCTTCCACATTCCTTCCTTCTTTCTAACTTATATTGGACAAGTACTTTTTAAGCAAAGACCTTTTTAAATATTCTGTATTTGTACTGTGCCAGTCACATTCAGGGTGGTAGTTTAAGATCAAAATATATATATATATATATATATATATATATATAAAAAACTTAGGAATATTAATTGAATATGGCATATCTAGGATTTTTGGTATCAATGACTACCTGCTATTTATATGAACTGGGATGAAGGAGGGTGCTCACAATGGAATCATATCCCTGACTTTTATTTTCCAGCTGAAGCATTTTGTCGTACTGCACGGGATGCCACATCTCACCCCCACCACACTGCTCCCCTAAGATTCAGGAGAAGCTCAATAGGAAGCACAATACTCTATTCAGAAATAATGTTGGAACATAAAATTTGAATCATATAAGACACATTTTATCCACAATTAAAGACACACACGAGAAAATTAATTTCTGACCATGGGTAGTATCCCTTTCAACACCAATGCTAATATAAATTATATTATGCTAATGGAAGCAGCCTGTAGTGCAATGCCAATACTGTTGCTGATGCAATGGGTTTCCCCAATGGAATCACCATTGATTTTTTAAAAGAATGCTTGCAGGGTAATTGCTTTCATCCAGGATGCCTCCAGATGAAGTTTTCATTGTGCAGTTGCCCTGTTGCAGTCACAGAATTTTGCAGTAGTCTAGATAATGCCATTTTCTACTTGCAGCCTCTCTCATGTTTCCCACTGTTTCTTTTTTCTTAAACACAGAAAAGCTGTTAAGGAGGGAAAGAAAGAAGAGCTGCACATTTTTTAAAAAAATTGGTGGTGTAGGAGCCCTCTGTCAAAAAGCATCTTGGAAGAAGGGAATCTATGAAACAGTTTGCTGTACACCATTAATGCTGAGGGAGTTGAAATGATAACAGAAAACCGAACTCTGTGCAAATGAATAGGTTGATGCAATACTGGGCAATCAATTTGGGATCAGCTTTGACAAGGATGCTTTATAGTCTTGGTCAGGGTTGGTTTAGCTACCCTGCATCCTTTATGCAAGTTATCTCTGGTCATTGCTCACATGATATAGAAAAGTGCATTTTAAAACTTTCCAGATTAGAGTATTCCAGATTATTGTTCTCACAAGCCTTAATGATACCATTTAGCTGTGTGTTGACTGGGTAGGCACCACTAACATGAAGCCTACTGGTGCTAAGTTTTACTAAATCTACCTCCCGCTGGGATCTTTTTCATTGCTGTGTCATACATTTGGATCTTTCCATTTGAACTAACAATGATCAGCTCTAGCATGAGGTCCATCTGATCACTGGAATCAGATCTTGCTAAACCAGTGTGGCTATCATTCTCTCTCTCTCCCTCCCTTCCTCCCTCCCTCCCTCCCTCTCTCTCTCCCTCTCTCTCTCTCTCTCTCTCTCTCTGGAAGTACCCTGAATGTGCATTCTGGTCAACAAGACGTTCACATGCCATTCTGAGATGCAGATAGTTCAACTGCAAATACACGTTTCCCTTCCTGACATGTGTGTGCGCTTGCAGATCTCCCTTTCACTTTAAGTGGTTCTGTACCATTCCCACCAGCCATTTGGAATGTTTGGTCATGGCTTCTTTTGGGAGATACTGGCTAGGTTCACAACATGACAAGCAGCGCTGTGTGGTTTCCATGCTATTTGGGTTTTTGCCTGGATGTACATGACAGAAGATTAAATGGTTTCTATACAAGTGTGGTTTCTACCCTCCTCATTCAGTCCTCCTGCTGTTGGCATGCATCCCATCAGCCATCATGCCTGAAATTCAGCCTCATACTAGATCACTGAGGGAGCTCCAGCAGCTGCTGCCACTCTTTCCAGGGGGCTCTGTGGTAACTGTATACCAGGACTGCAGAAACCGTGATAATAGTTTCAGACAACCAGAGTACCATGGTGAAGTGTAGAAATCATAAAACAGATTGTTGTTTCTTATCATGGGTTCTCAAAACCAAATGTTCCCTGCTGAAATACGACAGGGTTTGGAGAACACAACAGACCATCTTGCATAAGAAACCAACATGGCTTGTTGTATCATGCAAACCCACCAAGTTTTCAAAATATCCTATCAATTGCATTAGCCTACAAGGCTCTCAGTATCTTTTTTCCCTTCATGAAAAGTGCTACATAAATATAAGGTCATTAATGTTAAGGGTCATTAACATGGCTCTTTTTGAACTGCAGATCTTAATAGGACCTGTATATATTTATTCTCTTAGAACAGGTTTATCTATTAAGAAGAGTATAAAGACCATGATTATCTCCTCTCAGGAGACCAGTCCTATTTCATTATCAGACACCTCCTAAATGTATTTGGCTATGCAACAGAGAAGAGATCAATCACTACACAATAAACATGTTCTTTAAAAACAAGATTTATTATTTTATCAGTGTCTGTTTTGAGTTACCTTCTCCTTCCATACAGCAAATGGTACTGACCAGCAATTTTTACTAAGAAGGAAACATGGATCTTCCACAAGTCATACTAAGAACACTTTTGTCACACATTTTGGGAAGCAAACAAGGTCCTGTAAAGTAGAATTATATTTCCTGGAACATTTTCTAAGCTATTTCTGCAGTTAAGAAAAAAAGCTGTTCATAATCTCATAATCTCCCCCCAGCATACAGCAATTATCCTGAAGGAAATACAACATTAATTTAATGACAGCAGTTAAATGACAATTATATATTCATTTAATACTCCCAAAGAATTTACTAAGTATACAAAATATCCGAACATATTTATAACATAAAAGATTATTTTATCCATTGGCCTCTAAAAAATATAATCATAAAAAGGGAATGTGAATGGCAACTGTTTAAGAACCGTACACATGGTACAGTTGGGCTTCTGTAGCAGCAAGAGACAAATACTAGGACAGCAACATCAGCTGCTGCTACAGAACTAGATAAAGGATTAAGATAATATCCCAGATAGATGCAAAGGCAGCACATGAATTCCCACAATGATATTAGGATGAGCTGCTCTGAGTGTATCATATGACCAAGGGTGGGGAACTGAAATTGGATTAATGGGGGGTGGACCTCCATCCAGCCCTGAGTGGGCCAGCTGACATCAATGGGCAGGGCCACACCCATGGATATCAGAATCTGGCAAAAGCGCTAGAGTGCTAGCTAGAACCCTGTGCCTCAGTGAGGGAGATGGTTTGGCTTGTACTGCCCCTTTCCCCCATTTGGAAGAATGCAGGACAGATAAACTAAGCCTGACAGAGGCACTGGCTGTAGGAATACACTTGCATCTGCATCCATTGAACTGGCGAAGATTCAGTTTCTCTACCTAAGGCATATTCCTCCACTCAGCATCTCAGCTGGAGTAACTTCTGCCCCATGCCTTCCTCTACTGGAAAGAATGTAGGCCACACAAAAAGGAAAGTCTGCTGTTATCTACATCACTGATTCAAGATGGAGGAATTTCTTCTCATCTTGAGCCCAACTTGAGCTAGATGGGGAGGCATAATGGATCAGATTTGGCCCATGGGTTGAAGATTCCCCATCCTTCTGTACCCTGCAGTTTATGGGATCAAAATACTATTCAGTCCCAATACACCTTTCCTGCCCTACTTGTGGGTCCTTTGGTTTCACTAAAACAGAAAATTCTGGTGAGTTCAGTGAAGAGTTTAATTCACCTATTCTGTAGCCCAAGAAAGAGATCTTTTTATAATAGCAGCTATCACCATCATTGCCCACCAGTTCAAAGCAGAAAACAATAACTAAAAGCTGCCTATCACAAAGAAACAGAGATCAAGCCATGTCCATTGGCTCGCTTGGACCATTTGTCTCTGTCTCTGACCTGGTTCACACAAAATAGCAATTCCTGGGTTGTTTAATGCAAGAGCTGCTGATATCTAGCACTTCATACTTCCACTTTCAATTAATGATTGTTCCTGATTTGTTACTGTGATATCTGAACCCAGGAAGTCTGGATTCTTTAGGAATTAACAAAACCAGAATTAACCCAAGTGCAAAGCAAGGCTCATTTTGGTTGTTTGGTCCCCTAAAGAACCCACAATAACAGCCTTGGTTCTTAATTTAAACAGAAGCAACAAATGCATGAGAGGTGGCATATATATATCTTCTGCTGCTCAGCCTCAACAACATAAATGGTAAGAAAACAAACATGATTGACTACTTACTTCTAGCAGCTAAAAACATTGTTCTATCTGGTAAAACTGTGCCCATCATAGGTATCTGGTTTTCTAAAGTAGGAGAACCATTTATCATGGACATTCTCAAGTCAGAACAATTATTAATTCAATTCATATGTATGTATGGAAGAGTGGATTCTTATCACACAAATAAAAATGTTTACAAACTATGCAAATTTTGATGGAAATAGGCAATACATTCTCTTTCTATTGTAGCAGTGAGATTCTAAATATGTATAGTAAGAAATAGTAATTCAAGATAAATATATTTCTTTTAAATTAAAAAAATAAAGTGCTAGGCAGAGCCACCAGAAAAAGCAGAAGCTCCTTTTTTGAGAGAGAGAGAAAGAGAGAGAGAGGGAGGGAGAGAGAGAGAACTATTATGTGCAGAGAAAAGGGACTGGGAGAATTGAAACCAAGTATTATAAGAGCAGAACTAATATGCTTACAGGAAATTGATGATATGACAGTATCATCCTCAGATTTATCTTCCACTTCATTCCCAATCACAATGTTAATTGTTCAGGGGTAGAATTTTGAATTTCTGGATATATGAATGAGCTTCCATAGGTCAAAGAAAAATAGAAAACTAACAATATATGCAACATTTATTATATATAATTGTAGTCTGGTTCTTGCAAAATGTTGAGTTGTGAATGCATTATATTATGTAAAGATTTTGGTTATGAAAGCTTAAGAGGAATTTTTGCCAGGCAGAAGAATATGTATCTTTTTTCATTTTTTGCCCCTTGCCATGGGAAACACTATGATCTGGTTCTTATGACATGTTTACTGATTCAAACCACTCTGAGCTATAGCACGTGGCAAGGCAGGGTGTAGGAACTGCACATACATACAGCACCTGGCCACAGCGTGTTGTTTCATGCAAACCCCGGGACCATGGATTACATGAGAAACATGTAACCCTTAAAAATAGTCCCAGGGTCCCCACAAGTTACAAGCCACAATCAAATAGCAAATATTCAATCCAGTTGCCCACACACACCACAACCCACCATGGCTTCAAAAAGCCACAGTGGCCCCACAATGGGCAAACCATGAGTGACCTTATTTACTTTTGCTGGAATCTTAACATAGCCACATCTGTTTGGTTCTAGGGCACCATGGCTTTGCTACATTCACTTGTAATCTCTGGCTGGGAACATAAAGAAAAAAGCCTTTATACAGAATGGAAACCACAGTTTCTGTGTTGTAACTAGGTGTGTTAAAATGGTTAAAGGCACAAAGGGGGAGAAAGGGGTTGATTCCTGCAACAGCCCAGTTTTCAGCTTAAAGACTATAAAAGTTTGGCGCAGTCCTTGGTGCAGGAATGTGCCCATTGGTTGCTGTTTAGAGGCAACTCAAGGAACTTGAGTTAATGTTCAGCTTCCTCACTTGATGACATTTCTCTGGGTACGGTAACATTATTTATGTGTGCAACCCTATGCATCTTAAAGAGGATGCATGTCTACAACTCAGAACATCCCCCATCAACTCATGCATGGAAAGCAGCAAACTATTTCCGTCTCTTACATGGGCTTTTTATGTTGCCCTTACATCAAAAGGTTTTTAGACTGGTTTACAAAGTTAAGAAATAGGGTGGTCCCTACTCGTAGGCTTACAATCTAAAAGGCACAGCACAAATGGAAAAAGGACGGGAAGGGAAGAGGAAAAAAGCAAAGTTAAGCACTGGATTCTTAAGTGTCCATGCCACTCCCTGCTGTCAACATGTACGAGCATTATGAAAGCACCAGACATGCGCAGAAGGTAGTCCTTGCTGGACTTTGTGTGTGTGCGTGTCTGCAGTTAGAAAAAGAATTAAGACTATAGTGGTACCTCGGCTCACGAACGCCTTAGTTCACAACCAAATCAGGTCACAAACAAAAATTTCATAAAAATTTTGACTCAGGTCACGAACTCCGCATTGGGTGGCGACTGCGATCGCAGCCATCTCCCCACAACTCCAAGTGGGGAGATGGCCGCGATCGTGCTGGGGGTGGGTGGCCGAGAGCACTCCCATCTTTCCTGCACGAGCGCAACCGCGATCTTGGCCATCTCCCCTCCCCCCACGATTGCCCCCGTCTCTCCCCCCCAGTGCTTCCACATTCACGCCCATCTCCCCCCCTCCCCAGCATGCCTGCGATTGTGCCTGTCTCTTCCTCCCCTAGCACGCTGGGATGACAGGCATGTGCAGGGATGACAGGCGCGATTGCGGTTGTGCTGGAGGGGCGGGGATATGGTCACGCTCGTGCTAGGGGGAGGGGAGATGGCCACGATCTTTATTGCTGTCACTTTGCTTCACATTTTTTCTGATTTAAAAAAAAATGTTACAGAACGGATTAATCTTATTTACATTGATCCATATGGGGAGATTTAACTTGGCTCACAACAAATTTGGGTCACGACCAGAGTCCTGGAATGGATTAAGTTTGTGAGCCAAGGTACCACTGTATAGTGTTTTTGGTAAGCAGAAACTTCCTTCTGTCTTGGCCTCTTCCAGTTTTCTTCTTCAGTGTGGTCACATACAGGGGATCCACTCTGAAGGCAAGGAGAGTGATTTTACAAAGCCCCTATAACCAACAAGTGAGTAGGAGAGAGGGACTCACATTCCACATTATATGAGACCATACAGAATATATATTGCTTTAATATGAGACTATAACATTAGAAACCCTGATACTTACAACTTACAAGACACTCATTAGTTGTATGTGATATTTTCTTTCATTCAGACCCACTATCCATTATGCATTACAGATAATGTATATGGGAAATGTTAACAGCAGAAATTCCAATAAGCATTTCATACAAGATAATGGAAATGATGCACGATACCACAGGAGCACAGCATGGATGAAAAAATCCCCTTATCAGACACTCAGCAGTATTTATAGCTACTTATGTAAAGTAGCTTCATTTTCCAGGGGTAAAGGAGACATTACACTGGAAAGAAGGTTAGCCAGTTATTTCAGTCACCTTTTCTCTTTTACTCAGCAACCCATGATTGGCTCCTTCATATGTTGCAGAGCTTGTCATCCCAACCCAAACTACTGGGTTTCCTGTGGACTTAGCAACCCAACAGTTAACCCAACAATGAATCATGGTTGTGCAAACCAATTGAATAATCTCAATGTTAAGTGGCAATCTGAAATTCGCCCAGAGATGGCCAACTCATATGTTTGTTAGATGATGTTATTGGGCAGGAATTGCAGTTCGCCACAGTAACTTATCTTCGCAAGAATTGTGAGAGCAACTCATACAGTTGGAGCATAAATGCTTTAAGAGTTCCAAGGGAAGGGCTGGGGCAGAGCATCCGGGCTCGGACTTGCCACTTGAAAATATACTGGATTCCTTAAAGCAGTAGCACTCAATAGCCCCCCACCCCGCCCGACCCTGCTGACCCAAGAGAAGGGTTGGTGGAGAGAAAGACCAGCTGCACAGCACTGTCTGAGGTTGTCTGGGGCGGTGCTGAATATCCCCCTCCTGGCCTTTCCCAAGGAAGGGCTGATAGAAAAAAGGGCTAGTTGGAACCCACTGCTAAGCGCTTTCAGGTAATGGCACTCAAGACCATCCTCACCAGCCTTTCCTAAGCGAAGGGACAGTGAGGAATAAGCCTGTTGGTTGCTGCTTGAAGGCAGCTCAAGGATTCCCAAGACCAACTCAAAATATTTTATTGTCTTTGATGAGATGGCAAGTGGAGACTGGGACCTCAAGAAGAAAATCCCACCAGTGCCTCACCCTCAAAATAGTAATAGGAATTTCAGTAGCTAAGTATTTGCTAATCACAGCACTCAAAACCATTTTCCTGCTGTGGATGCTTCACTTTACCAAATGCTGCCTAGCTGGTCAAAATAGCATAATGATAAAGACTGCAGTTAGACATTTGTCTTTATCTACTTGGAAGGAGAAGGAGGCAGGAAAAGATCTGCCTCTGGCAATAACTAAGATTTGCCTTTTAAGGTTTCGTGATTCGAGGAAAGGTCTCCCTTTGAGGCTTACTTGGACCATTCACCGAAAGCTATAGGGCATCAAAAGGTGTGCTTGGTGGGCATGGAGATAAGCAGGTTAGCTGACATAGAAGGGGGCTACCCAAGACGCCGCTGCTGCCATATCCCATATAAGTTGTTTATTGCTGCACATCTCTGATGTTAATTAATGAGGACCTAGTTAACCTAATTGTTGTGTCTCACCATCTTATTTCTTCCATTACTGTATGATCACAGATGTGGGGGCGGCACTTCTCATTTGTTTGTTTATTCATTTAAAATATATGCATGCTGCCTTTCCATGCTATTCCCAAGGCACCTGAATTGGCTAACATCATACACAGATCAAAACTATCATATACTATATGTAAAAGAAAGGGCCTTTTGATACTAGAGGAGTGACAGGGGTTAAAAGATAGAGTCAGCCAACCTGTTGGGGAGAGCAGAGTAGATGCAGGTGGCTGTGACAGGGATGCTCTGGCACCGAGGTTAGGTGGTGGGAGGAGAAGGGTTGAAAGCCTGAAGATTTACAAGGTTAGATACCATCTTCCCCGGGAAGGATGCCAGGCCGAAGAAAGGGAGATAATCACAATAAAACAAATGGTTGTGGGGATCTGGTGCCCCTGGGAGGGCAAATGTTTTCGATTTCTGGATAACATCCTGGTGATCAAAGAGTTACACTTGCTCGGGGAGGGAATAAAAGGAAAGCTGCCTTCCAGGTTGGTGCGCCTCGCCTTGCAGGTAGACAGAGGTGTGCCAGCTGCAAAATGCCTGAAGCCGAGGAGATTGGGACGGTTTCTCTGAGGAGGCCAGTTTGGCACAGTGAAAAAGTCATCAAGTTTTTAGCTCAGTTAGTGTTTGTTGTTTTAGAGTCTGGGATGGTCAAACGAACCTTGGGGGGGGGGAACCTCTGGAATTTGTACTATATTGACGCAAAGCTACCACCTCACCTTTTTCTCCCCTTTCCCTTACTCCTGAGTAGCTGAAGTTATTTGTACCTTTCCCCTGTGTGTATGTGTTCCCTGTGTGTATTTTCCCCAAGTCCTGGGTCAATGTGTGCTGGTCCAGTGCTGCTTCTTTGTCAGGGGCCAGGATTAAGCTTTGTCTAGTCCCAGAGGGCTGTCAAATGGTGGGGACTTTCAGCAGCATTTGGTGGGGGCAGTTTGCCTCTCTGGCACAATATATAATAACAACTCACCAACAACACAGCAGATAAAAATTGACTTTAAAAGCTCAAATGCATGGGTCAACCTGCTCTTTCTTCCTAGATCTCAGGGTTGAACCAAATGTGGGGGATGAGTCTGGCGCAAATTAAGTCCCAAGAAGATCCAAGAGTGGGTTCATGGGTCCTCCAGGTATTTTGGTTACACCTTCTTGCATTCTTCACTGTTGGTAATTATGGGAGTTGCAGTCTAGCACCTCTGGAGAATTACAGTGTGGCACGAACTAGTCCTATCTGGCCAGGCACCTGTGAGCACTGAGCCCCAGAACGTCACCAGCATTTCTGTGTGACTGAGAATGGCAGGCTGCCTTTAAGCAGCTTGTCACCTATTATCAATTTTCTCATCAGGGAGCCCTTGTTAAGCTTCTGAGGAACTCAGTTGCCAGAAAGCCTCTGCCTGTCATACACCAAGTCAACAAACCCAAAGACCATCAGCTTCACAATGGTTTAGATTTACTCTTTGACAGAAAAAATAATGCTAACAAAAGACATCTGTTGATCATTCTGTCTTTACTGATCTTGAAAACTCTAAGGATTAACACATTTTTGTTTCTGTAGAGCCCGGATTTAAACATGCATTATTCCGAGTGTCACACTTCACTTTTAACAAAGGGACTGTCCTATACCTGTAGTGAAAATAAAAGGGCTTAGTAGGAGAATTCAGGTGAGATCCCTGTGCTTTCAAAACAGTCACAATAATAATGCTATATATAGAACAATTCTCACCAGGCTGAAAGGAAGCTGCTACATGTGAAACCATTTCATATTTTTTTCACCCACTACTCAAGTTAAAAATAGCTTCACCTCTAATGAAAAGTGCATAAACAGTAAAGATAGCGACACTATTTTTCTTCTCTACAAACACCTTTACTTTTGTTCTCTTGCAGCATATAATTTTCTGTGTCATACATACGAATGTGAGTCAGCCTTATCCCTGTGGCACAGGCCATATTCTGCCACAGTCACAGACCATTCTCACAAGGAGTAGTTAAATTAGTTTTGGTATTTCCCACACCTCTGAAATGTGAAACCTACATTGGCTAGCAAATGAAATATAAATTTGATTTTAAAATGCGCCTTGCCTGCTTAGCTACCCCATATTAATAGCACACTAAAGAGATGCTGCCTTGTTACAGTGCAGTGTCATGTAAAATTCCGCTCACTCTTCACGTTCAGAAGGTTAAACTAAGTATTACATATGAGTTGGATGGGTAGTTTCCTAATGGTTTGAAGGTGAAAAGCAGCTGGGTGAGCTTCCAGTCTGAGTGGAAGAATGGTGGGGGCAGGGAGAGGAGCGGCTTAATCCTTTGCTATGTATTTGCAAAATCATTTATATCCTGCTTTTCCACACTAAAAAGACCCCCAAACTGACTCAAAATATAATAGGAAAATACAGAATCAAGTCAATCGAAATATATAAAACACCTACAGAATAAAATTAGCCAGAGCATAATCAGTAAGAGGACACAAGAAATTCAAACCAGATTAAAAACTAGAAGAAATGTTAGAAGTTGTATCAGCAACATACTGCCCATACGCATCATTGCACCACCTAGGCTCCTAGGCTTCTGCTGAAACCCCCAACTCCTCTTGTTCGCTTGCTTGCTTGCTTTTTAAATGAACATTCTCTTTCTTCCAGGCAGCAAAATGGGGGCTTCTAGCTGCTGCCATCTTCATCTCCTTGCTATCTTTTCTCTTTCCTATGAATGCCTCTGGGCTGCCCGTGCAGAAAAATTCTTCAGAAATTAAGATGGTGGCCAGCTGCAGGCCGACACTTTCCCCTGCAACGTGCCCAGCTGTTGCTATTGTCTTCTGTGCTGGAGGGAGGGCCAAAAAGAGCAACATGTGGGGGTCTACATAGGGTAGCACTAAGACTGGAAGCATATAGAGGTATAAGAGATGAGGAGAGAGTGTGTGTGTGTGTGTTTGTATATGTATTCATATGCATGGTAAGTCTTTTGTGTGCGTATGAGTCCTTTGAATTGCAAGCCCTGAAATATATATAGAAACCAGACCTTCCTATTTTATGTTCACACCTCTTACCTCAAAATAAGGGTAAGTTGCCCTTGGGATTCATGGTCATCTCCTTCTGGGAAACAAACCTGAAGAAAGTATAGATCCACAGAAAACTCATCAGGGTTGTGAAAATTTGGGATATGCACATTCATAAGCACCAGAAAGTACATAGAAACAACTACCACAACTGACTAAAGAATAAAAACTACTGAGCTCAGCAGGACACAGTAAATATCATTCTGCATGACAGGAAAATGTAGATGCCTGCCCAAAATTCCTCCAGTAAAACTGAAGGACTCAGTCTTAGCCGGCTGCTTTTGTATTGGTGTTAAGAGATGCGATATTCTGCAAGGAAAGCTCTTATATAATTCAAAAGCACTTTGTAAGCAGCTTTGGGCCAAGGACAGAGTATAGCATCCTGGAAGCTTTGAGAACAATCCCTTTCTGTAGCACCACTTTTGCAACCATGTGCCAACAAAAAATGCAAAATGAAAGTGTTGGGCAAGCTAAACAATATTGGACTTATGTTTGGGAGGGCACAGTAATGGTCATAATCAAAGAACAACAGACCAATACTAATGTCTTCTCACAGCAATGCTATTTACTTAAATAACTACTAAAGGCCAGATTTCACATTGTACTTAATCCAAGAATTAGCCATGGGGATGCAGAACTCCTTTCATTTTCAGTTAACAGCCTTGGAACACCTTGTTCTTAGGTTGTTTTCCAACATCCAGACCTGGAAAGTCTGAGTTGTTTAGGGCTTAAACAATCCTGAACAATCCTAGCAATTGCTCATGGACTCATAACCCTCTTCCACCCTCCCAGAAAAAAAAATCTTATCTCCATTTGAGACTGGTACTGTGATCTCTTTTTTCTCCATGGAAAGAATCCTGTGCCTTTAGTAGTTGCATGCTACTTTTCCTATCACTGCTTCTTCAAGCTGAAAATATATTTGCCTGTTGGACTTTTGGTTCTTGGGCAGCTGTTAAAACACAGTAAAATTCAAACTGCTTGAAGTGCCATAAACAAAGGTGAATTACATTAAATGGTAGAGCACTTCCTTGACATGTGAGAGTTAGTGTGTATTCTCCATCTAAGTCTTTGATTATCCCTCCTTTTTGAGGGAAAAGGCCACAGTTCAGTGGTAGAACACAGGCTTTGCATACTGAAGGTCTGAGGTTCATCCCTGACATCTCCAACTGAAATGACCAAGTATCAGGTTATACTCAGAAAACCTCTGCCCACAACCGTCCCTGTTTGCCTGAAATAAGCAACAGTAAAATGAACATGATGCATGTGTATGGATTTGAGAGGAGAATCATTGCCTCTCAGAATGGACAGCATTGGGCTAAATGAACACATTGGCCCTATTCACAGGTAATAATAACCCAACATCGTAGAAACAGATTGTGGTGCACAGGTGGCTGAGAGCTGATGTGCTGCCCTTTTGTAGGTTATGGTGAATGATGACCAAAGCCAACCTGCTGGGTTCTTGATGATCTAAACAACCAGTGGTTAACCCAACAAGAACCATCATTTCACCACTGGAATCACATGTGTGGACCAGGACATAGCTTGAACTGCTATAAGGCAGTTCCCTGCATTCTTGAGATGTCAGCCAGAGTATGTGTCATATATTTTTGCATAAAACACGTTAGGAAAAAATTGCAAATGTCAGGAGGAACCCTCAGATGCTACACAAACCTGTCACCATCTTCACTTACAAAGGTTTATCTCTGCAATGCACCCAAAGCTGCTTCTCCATCATTTACTATGATAATTAATATTAAATAATTTTAGGGCTGCTCAATAATCTGAGTAGATTTTATAATTTAATTAATTTAATAAAACATTTTTATCCCATCTTTCACTAAACATCTCAAGACATCTTACAGAAAGCATGTATGCAGTTTAGGAAACTGTAGAATGGAAGGACTGTCTCCTGTCCAATTTAAAAGGGAATACCACGTTGAAAAGAACTCTCCTCACTGTTGACTATGAGAATCCTACCCCTACCTTCCCCAAAGTCCCAAGCATTTTCTAGATCTTGCAAACATGATGAATTTGGGGCTGATATTTACTGGGTGTCTGGAATATCACACTTCGCCTAGGTTAAATTATTATTTTTGTTTACTTTTCTTATTTTACTAGCTTGATGCTATCCGCTCTGACCATATGTAGTAAGATGGACTAAATAAGTACCATCCCTCAGCCATATTTCATAAGGATGCCCTTCAACCGTATCAAAAGCAGTAACAGGTGAGGCGCCAGTACACGTGCTTTTTGCACTGCCACAGTAATATCCAAAAGGGGAATTCATGCATCTCCCCTGTGGCGAGTGGTGAGAGTTGCAGCTAAAGGACATGTGACAGAGTTCCCCCTTCATAAATTAGATTACAAGAGCTAAAAGCCGAAGCACAAAAGGTATTGCTGCTTCTGTGAAATGCCCAAAGCATCTCTAATGATATGATAGCTCACAATTACTTGCTCACTTTCCCTCCACCTTTCTTATTATTAAAGAAAGCAGATGCTTCACGTAAGCAGAAATGTGTATTGGTCCTATGATCAGGGATTACAGGTATGCACAGTTTCAAGAGAGTCAGCAGGGTGCTATGGGCTTAGATTACTCATTTGAAGGAAATGGCAAAAGGCCGCTGAGTTTCCTGCTTCAGATGAAACCTTAATACTAACTATGAAAGTAGCTTTAGCACCCTGCAAGGCGTACATACAAACCTGAGCAAATCATCCCCAAACTAAATTTCCATGCCAGCCAGAGCTCTCAGTTCCTGAGCCTGATCTTATAATTGGGACCTTTGGTAAACTAAAGAAAATGATCAGCAATTTCATGGACTGGTCATGGCAAAACAGGAGAAATTTCACACTTTCTTTCTGGAAATGAAGAGCAACTGAAAGCATTTTCCCCTTCAAATCTACACATGTACATCACGTTCATTTCTGCTACTGATGCTTCAGGCAGGAACAGGGTGGACTGAGGCAACGTTTCTAAAAGATTTCCAAAATTGTGAACACATTTATAATCTTTCCACAGGCAGATGCTTTCACCTGAAAGCACATTTCACATTTTCCTCTTGATTCTTATACAACAGCTTCTGATAATTTTATTTCTTCATCGTGGTTTCAGTGCATCACACATTATTGGTGCTGCGCCTGCGCAGTGCCTGTTGCCGGGAAGATTTACTAGCATTAACGGTTTTTGGCAGGAACTCCACAGCCCCCCGTAGTATAAATGGTCGGAGTGCCCGCCCTTTCCCCAATCTGCTTGCGACTGCCGTTTGCTGTGCCTCGAGCCTTTTCACTTCACTTTGTCTACTCATTCTCCTTCATGTAACCTATAAATCTTGAACTTCTCTCTTTCATCTTAAACTTTACAAGTTCATCCCTTACCAAACCCCTTCCCTTATCTCTTGTTTCCCTCCCTTCCCTTCCCCCTCAAAATAATAATATTATTAATAACAACAACAACAACCCCTCTATGGTCGTTCTTTCCTATAAACCTATCTCCATTCGCTGTTTTCTCTTTTCTTCTTCTCGACGGCACAGCGGGTAGCCTTCTGTAAGTGTTCTCAGTGTGGAGCCAAAATGTCTCCCACTGATCCTCATGATCTGTGTCTTCTCTGTCTTGGAGAAGGACACAGAACCGATAAGTGCAGCCACTGCCACTCCATCAACCTACCTTCCCCTCATCCTTTTGGGGACCGGCTCTAAAGCCGACTCCCCATCTGGAAGTCCATCACATCTGATAGGTGGGTTCTTTCCATCACAGAGCACGGATATAAAATTGAGTTTGAGACGGTGCTGCCTTCCGGCCTGTTCCAGTATACAGCAGCCTCTCCAGTCTTCCTGGAAGAAGTTACCCAGCTGCTTCGTAAGGGAGCGATTCGTAAACTTCACTCCAGGTACTTTTAAGTGCTGAAACAAGATGGCAGTCTATGCCCTATTCTGGACTTATGTGGACTCAATAAATATATTAAAACAAAAATCAGAATGACCACGCTCCAAAATATACTTCCATTGCTCAGGAAAGAGGATTGGTTCGCATCGCTGGACTTGAAAGACGCTTACTTTCACATCAGCATCCATCCTGCTCACAGACGCCTCCTTCGGTTCACTGTCAGTACTGATGCCTACAAATATAACGCTCTTCCTTTCGGGCTTGCCACCATTCCAAGAGTCTTTACAAAGTGCATGGCTCCAGTGTGTGTCCATCATAGACTACAGGGTATCCACGTCTATCCTTACCTAGATGATTGGCTCATCATCTTCTTGTCTAGGAATGACCTGTTGACCTCAACTGATGTCACCTGTACTTTGCTTGACCAACTGGGACTGTGTATTAACACCGAGAAATCCTGTCTCATTCCCTCCCAGGTCATCAACTTCATCAGAGCACGCCTGGACTCTCTGCACACATGAGCCTTCCTTCCTCAGGACCGACAAGAAAGACTGATCACCTCTATTCAACAGATTACTGCCCAGAGGACTGCCTCTGCACATTTGATTCAACAAGTGCTCAGTCATATGGCATCCATGGTTTCGGTGGTGCTGAATGCGAGTCTGCAAATGAGGCCTTTGCAACTCTGGTTCAATCGCAGTTTTCACCCAGACCGCAATAAACCCAACCAGCTACTACAACCTCCACACTTGGTCCTCCAGACCTTGTCTTGGTGGACTGTAGATACTAATGTCTCCTGCAGAGTTCCATTCCATGCACCAGAACCGACCATGACTCTTTATACCAATGCTTCCCTGACTAGATGGGGTACCCACTGAGAGTCTCTTTGGACCCAAGGCACCTGGCATGGACACGAGACTGCCAGGCATATCAACTACCTGGAATTGCTGGTGGTCTTCAAAGTGCTACGTTCCTTCTGGACCATCCTTTAATACCACACGGTCCAGATAGCATCAGACAACGTTGTGACCGTGTTCTACATAAACAAACAGGGCAGTACATAGTCAGTACCATTGGCACATCTCGCCCTTTGCATGTGGAACTGGTGCATTGCCCACAGGATTACTCCATTAGCTGTCCATCTTGCAGGCACCAACAACGAGAAAGCCAATTCCCTCAGCAGACACATGTCGACAACACACAAGTGGGAGCTAGATCGACAAGTCTGCCTACACCTGTTTGAACTTTGGGGAACACCAGACATAGACTTGTTTGTGACTCACAACTCTGTCTGCAGGACATACTGCTCCTGAGCGGGCATCGGCCTGAATTCGATCGGGGATGCACTCATGGTTCATAGAATTTTTCTATGCATTCCCATGAATACTGCTAATAACACGGACTATGGCCAAAATCCAACAAGATGACGCTTACCTCATTCCCCCTTGGTGCCCCTGTCAGTCGTGGTTCCCCACTCTTCTCCAGCTTTCACACAACAAATTTCTTTACCTTCCTCTTCTAACTCAGGAACACGGTGCCATTCAACATCCCAACCTACATTCTCTGAATCTCACTGCCTAGCTCGTTCATTGACTCTTTCTTCTCCATCGATCCTGACGCTTCCTTCGGATTTGATACATACACCCCCTTCGGGATCGATGCATCCTTTTTCTACAACTGTATCTACAGCATCAGAGCTCTCCAATCCAATACTGCCTTCTGTAATGACATTAGTGCCTACATCTTTTTCAGACCCAACCAGCTTTCATCCTGATATACAGTTTATTCTTCAACCTGCACTACGACTGACCACATGCCGCTCTTATAATACCAAATGGAAGTGTTTCGCCTCCTTTGCTGCTGCTAATCAATTTCTACCTCAATCTACCACCATTGAGAAATTTTACAATTTCTACTCTCATTACACCATGGAGGTCTTAAACCTTCCTCCATTAAGGTGTGTATTGCAGCTATCTTGCATCATCGAGGATGCATTGGAGGTTTGTCTGTATTTTCTATTACCTGGTGTGTCCATTCCTATGCGGACTACAAAACCTTCAACCACCGATCCGATCAGTAGTGCCCACGTGGAGCCTCTCCATGGTCTTACAGGCTCTCACCAAGCCTCCATTTGAACTATTAGCAACAACAGGTCTCTGCCTTCTTTCTTGGCAAACAGCTTTTTTAGTAGCAATTACCTTGGCTAGAAAAGCCAATGAATTGTGTGCCATTCGTGTCGACCCTCCATACCTCAACTTTTACAAGGAGAAAGTTGTCCTGCATACCGATCCAACCTTCCTGCCCAACGTTGCAACTCCATTTCACCTTAACCAGGACATTGTGCTACCAGCTTAATTCCCTACTCCGTCAACACCTATCGAGCACTCCTTACATAGCCTGGATGTTCGGTGCTGTTTAGACTTTTATCAATCCCAAACTGAGTCATTCAGGAAAACCAAAAGGCTTTTCATCAATACTCGGAACACAACAAGGGAGATCCTGTCAGTACTCAAAGACTTTCAAAATGGATCATTGAGACGACTGAACTGGCTTATCGCCTTTCAAAACTGGACTTACCCATTACTCCGAAAGGACACTCCACGAGAGTCGTTGCTTCTTCTACCCTCCGTGTGGGCATCCCTTTGCAAGATATCTTCAAACCAGCCACATGGTCTACTCCGTGCACTTTCACGAAGCACTACCACTTGGACGTCAAGTCCAGACAGGACTGCTCCTTTGGCTACACCGTCCTCTCCACAATTCTCCAGTGATGACACCGTCCTGCCTCCGGGTGTGGTAAGCTTGTTAATCACCCATAATGTGTGATGCAGAGACCACGATGAAGAAAGGCAGGTCGCTTACGTGTAAATGTCATTCTTCGAGTGGTCATCTATGCATTCACACAACCCGCCCACAGGCCCCGCTTCCTGTCAGCGACGGGATATTCTATACCACTACCTATACTATACATATTTATATATTTTTTTCTCCCTTATGTGCTGCATTCGTTACTGGCCAGCTCCACCTGGGGGTGAACGGACGGTCTTCAACTGACTGGGGAAAGGGCAGGCACTCCAACCATTTATACTATGGGGGGGGGGGCAGAGTTCCCACCAAAAACTGTTAATGCTGGTAAATCTTCCCAGCAACAGGCACTGTGCAGGTGCAGCACCCACAATTTGTGGATGCACGGATGAGCACTTGAAGAATGACAGTTGCAGGTAAGCAACCTGCCTTTTATTTACCTATAAAAATATTCTTCAGTAAACTTTCAGCCCAGAAAAGTCCCCAAACTTCAGAACTTCACACACAGAACAACTAAGAGATGGTTTTGAAAGCAGAGCTAATACATTTGAAGCATTAGAAAAACAAGCAGAACAAAATGTTTAACAGACTACCCCAAAACAAAGAAGGGTGCAATCTGTTCTCATTAGAAACAGAGATCCATAATAAGGATTATGCAGAGAAAGCACAATCTTGCCAATGCAGAGAAAGCACAATCTTGTGTATTCACTTACATAGCCTCTCTTGGTCATGGAACAAACAGAAGGACTACTGAAGCAGATTTGAAACCAACTATAGGCAAGTTCCTGTGGCAGAAGACAATCTTCTTGATCTCCTGCCCCCAAACCATATAGGGTTTTATAAGGAAGGACAAGCACCCTGAACTGTGTCAGGGAAAAAATGGCAGCTGACGCAAGTCTGCTGTATTATAGTAAACAAAGCATAGAACAGAAATGTTGCACTAGCTGGAGTTTTCAGGCATTCTTCACAATACACCCACATAGAGCAAGTTGTAGTTCTCTAAATAGGAGGTGATTATAGTATGGATCACTGTAGCCAGATGAATCGTCTTGCATTGTTGCATTTCCCTGACATACACATTAACTAAATCTATAGTAACAGTCTAAGGCATAATCCTAAAACCTCCTGATGTTGTCAGTTTGGAGGATATAGGATTATTTAGAGTTCAGTTCTCAGATACTACAGTTCTGGAGCTGGAACACTCAAGTCTATGCCCCACCCCCCACCTCCCCCTTCAGCCAGTGTGGAGAGAACCATGTTCCAGGTCACAAATGTACCTTGAAGTATAGAAAGGGGGCCATGCCAGGAAGTAGGAAGGGAAGCAGCCTGAGGTTGAGGACCTATGTATCAGCATCCCAGCCTCCTTCCCTCCCCTTCCCTGGTGCTTTATCTAGATGGTCTAAAACAGCTGTGTAGACAAAACTCAGGGAACAAGGCCAAAAGGGAGAATACTTACTAGACTCAGTCTAACTCCATTCATTTCAGTGGGTATGCTCTATATAGAGCTACACTGGATACAGCCCATTGCAGCTATAGCTAGTGCATTTCCAGCTATTTACAAACTGGCCCATTAGTGCTGTTTTGTTGGTCTGCCTTTGGCTTACTGAACAGCCTCCTTGGACAACGCAGTCTTCTGTGAACACTGCATTGGTTTCCAAGTAAAGCCTGTTCTATGACCAAAGGCCTGAGTTCAAGGCAAGCTGTTGCTGACGCAATCTCTTCAGGACAGCCCACAGTGGTTAACTTTGGCTTTGATCTATATAAAAGAGTGGCATTAAACATTGAAAAGTACGTGATCAGATATAAAACAAAGTGTGAATAAGATCTTAAGGACTGTGCAAGAAAGACCCATACATGCACTCAGGAGTTAGCTCACTTGTACCACCTGAAAAGCAAATCACAGACTGCTGTATGTGAACTGTCACTGGCAAAGGATGCAAAAGCCACGAGAGCATGCAAATCCTTGGCAAGACGGTCCTGAAAAAGAGAAGCTCAACTTAGATTGTTTTAATATGAAAGAGCAGTAATCAGATTATCAATAGAATAAATGTGATTCAGATGAGATCAAACTGCATAGCATCATTATCATCTGTAAGCATTGTTCGTCCACATAAGATCAACTTATTGCTTGCCGCACCTTCGGTTACTTTGTGCATTTGAGTACAGGGGGTGGTGTGGTGAAGAAAGGCACCTCTCTTAATCATGCAGAATCCATGCTCAGTATATCAATTGCATGTACAACTGACATATCTAGGAAAAATCATTTAAGAACTGGCATTGGCTCCTTGGACTAAAGCAAACTGCATTGTCATCACTCAAACTAGGAAAGTGCCATTCATGATAGAAAAAGCAATGCAAAGCTGTAATAATTTTCTAATGGCAGGAGCATGGCAAAAATGGTTCAGTTAATGTAAATGTGTACCTGAAAAGCGAGAGTGATTTTCTCCAGGATATACATATAACAACCATGAAGCAAATTCCATCTTCTTTCTACCTATTTTTGCATCTTTCCCCAAAGTATGTAAGACATCAGTTTTTCCACCCGATTCCCCTGTTTCTTTCTCTCTTGCTCCCTTCTGAGAACTGCAGAAGCAGCCCCAATATTGCATTTTGTATCCCTGAGCTATCCTGGGGACTTTAGGCAATCAAACATACAGAGTGCCATGAAAATGAAGATGAATTGCTGAATCCTGCCTTGCTGCACCAGACTGCCAATCACCTTTCATCTTCAATAAGGTGTCTGGGGAATGGACAAAAAGAGTGGAAGGAAAGCTTTATGCAATCATATATGGAGCTCATTTAAAGGTTCTTTGACTAAAGAAATTGTACACTTTCTAAAGACAAAAATTCAATTGCTTGCTAGTCTTGCCTAGTTGCAGTTATATTTTGAAAGAAATGCACTGCTGTCACTGACTTTCTTCTCTTATTGCAAATTTATTAACTTGATTGCTGAATTCAGACTATTCACAGCAAAATCTACTCAAACTAGCATCTTCTATAATACTGCTTGCTTAGGATTTAGCACTTTGCAGGCAATTTTTTTCAGTCATCCAGCTCCTGGAATCATATAATGGGATTTCTTTCAATATTTTATCCAGCTACGCAGCCTTTCCATAGATTGTGGCACCCTCCTTTCTGCCAGGTATGAGTACACCTGGCCAAGGAAAGGGGACTTATCAGACATTTCTTCCTGTTGAAGGCCCTAATGTGTCATAAAGCCAGGAAACCCTTGGATGCAGCACTGCAACAGAAGTGGCTGTAGCTGGAAGTGAAAATTTGGAAATACCTCAGGATATGCTTGGATACATGGAGACATACACAAATCTCTCTATCCCAGTTAAAGCCTCCCACAGTGGCTACTGAATTCTTAATCACCAACCTCATCACAGAGAGGTGGAAAGTAATTTTTTAATTACTATTTGAGGATACAGTTTCCATGTATGCAATAAGAAAAAAGGTGACATTGGAAATGGTTTTGTGGCTATCTATCCAATCCTACAGTGAGGTTTGGAATTCACAGTTACACAGTTTTGGCAATTGTTATTGCTCACATTTTCAGCATTCCAACTGCAAAGGTTGCTGATGGCGTCTGTTATTGTGAAGGAGGAAAACTAGGAAATGAACAATTTCCTTCAGCAGCTACTTTCCTATCCATTATATATCTAATAGGCCTACAGTAAAACTATAGTAGAAGAAAACACTGATTATTACTTAGTATTATGCAGTTATGGCAGAGCAACTACAGCTTACTAGTGAACAGAAAATACAATGCTTCTAAAACTATGTTAAATTTTAATTCATAAGCTCCTTAGCAGGGACCTATTTACCATTCTATCAGGGTTTATTACCTATCAGTCAATTACTATGAATGCATTAAACTAGGAGAAACAGAGGTGAATGATTGTTCATTAACGGCATAACTTAATTACCCACTGTAATGCCCTTGATGACATCCCTCTCCATGTTATCCTTTTAGGTCAGTGGTGTCAGTGCTCCATTTGTTTTCATAATCAGGTATACGTGTATCCGCTTATTTCTATCTCCCTTAGCAGCCAGAGGCAAATTAACTGGTGGGGGCAGGGGGGCAGTCTATATGTTAAGTGAAGATAAGTGCCAGTTACTTGCCATGAGAAAAGAACAATACGCACACTTGCAATATGGTATGTGGGATACAGCAAAGATCATTCCCCAACCGAGTGCTTTCCAGATATGCTAGACTAGAACTCCCGGGGTGCTGGCCAGAAAATGGCTGGTCCAACGCATTTAGGGGGAAGACTGTTCCATATGAAAGGCTGCATGTGGCGTAGTTTTGGCTGCTACAGTGGGGTGGGGGTGGTGCTCACATCATCCTAGGAGGAATGCATCTATTCAAAGAGTTTGAGAACACTGTGCTTTGAAAAATCATTTGATTTTCTCAAAAAAAAATACACTTTTTTTTCATAAATGACTATTTTAGACATAGAAGCTACTTACAGAAGCATTTATTTTGTAAATTCTGTATGTTCTCTTTTTACTTTACTTAAGGAAATTCCAGATATTCAATGTACATTTTTGAACCTCAGCATTGTCCAACTATGCACTGTATAATTCTAATTCTTTAGAAACTATATATATCTATATATGTATGTATGTTACAACTCCTGTTCATGCTCTTGTGGGTAGGCAAATTCTAACTGATTAAGTAACTAAGTGCCTATTTTTGAGCTAATTAACCTGAACAGAAAACCAAGACTCAGTGTGTAAACAGTAGGTCATGACTCCTAGCATTCAAAATCTAGTTTGTTAGATTTTTGGTTTAAATCTAACTGGCACTGGTTTCTTTTCTAATCACTTTTTTCATGTCTTTGGTAGAACAGAACTGTAGGCTTTCACTTTAACTCAAACTTATCTTCTCAATTCAAAAACATTCTCAAAGGAAAAACAGGTGATCTAGAATACTACTTTCACTTTTGAAAGAAATTAGCTATTCAGTAGGTCCATGTCTATTACATTTTAGTGGAGAATATGGTTCATAATTCTTGAATGCAGATACGTCTGATCAGGGCTTTTTTTGTCATAGAACGCACCAGAACAGCGTTCCGGCACCTTTTTTTCAATGGCTTTTACGAAGTGATTTTGAACGGAGTAGCAGATCAGCAGCAAACATTATTAACATAGCAGACAGCAGACACAATAGCAGCCTGCAGGCACTATCTGATAGTGAAACGTAGCTGCTTGGGCTGCTCGGCTTGGGATTGGTGTGTGTGCTTACTGCTGGTGGGATGTGAGTTCCTACACCTTTTTTTTTTTTTTTTTACAAAGAAAGCACTGCTTCTGATGCAGTAAAAGTTCTTTATTTTTGTTCACTGCTTGTATACACATACCATTCTGTAATTTAGAGGGCGTGAATTAATATGCCATGTGGCATAAAAGATTTCCCCAGAGAACAGAATTTAATTGAATCACATTAGACGTTCTTCAGTTCACTTCCAGCATTATGATCCTACCTAGAGTGTTGTTATTATGACCTAAAACATTTACCACATAGGTTGTTACTACACAATATTACTACCTAGAGTATACTACATACACTGTTATTGTTACTACCCGTAGTACTTTCATATTTGTCACCAAATTTCATTTAAGAATAAAATTCAAACTTTTAAAGCTCCATTTTGGGAAACAACCAAAGAAATCTCAAGGGGAAAATGGTGTTTAGATAAGACTAGTGGTAGTTCTTGGGAACAGGGGCAGGGGTCAACATATTTTAGGCTGTATTTTTCAAGTTGAAAAAATGAAGCATTGATTAAAAAAAGTACCTACACCAGTGACAATGGCCTCCAGGGAGACGAAACACTAACCCAAGTAGTTTCCGCACAATCAGAAAAACCCACTTATGAAATGGATTCAAATGTTCTCACGGTCACTTGAAAAATAGTCACATACAGTCAGTTTTCAGTGATGCCCTACTGAGAGCTGAGCTGAATGGGGACTGAGTTGTTTGACACATGTTTGATAGAAATTGAAGATACTTTACTAATGGCTCACCCCCCCCATTCAGCAAGGCAGAGATATGTATTTGAGTGTGTGATGTTTAAGACTGAATTGTGTTTTTGACAAAGCAAACAAAATGTCAGAGACAGATAAATGCATTCTGGAAAGAAAATGGGTGTCTGCCTCAATTTCCTACCATTTATATAACCTTACAAAGATCAAGATACAATATTGCACAAACATACCTGCCATAAGCAATCCATCTGATTTCTATGGTATATTCCAAATATGCTTTTGCTTCCATTCACATAGGTGGAACAAATAACCAAGTTATTAAAATGTTTTTCTATTGCTTTTCCACAACTCAAGTAGGTTCTCCTCTATAGTATATTGATTTGGAAATGGAAGAGATGTACAAGTTGAAAAGAACTGTTTAGGAGGGGCAAATAAGTGTCTTTTTATCATCAGGCATGGAGACAAGGTGATTGGGATTATTTGCAGGACTTCTGTTTAAAAAAAAATCTTTGGTGACACTTAGAAGGCAAATGGAAGACAAATAAAAACATTGAATCAAAGTAATCAGATACTCCTAGAGAGAAACTCCATTCATAAAGACGCCACCTGATTGTATAGGAATTAAATATATTTTTCACAATGCAAATGTATACAAGTTACTGAAATCACTAATTACTGTGGACATGGTTAAGGCTGTCCAAATTGGTGACCATCACTATTTCACGTGGCAGTGGTTCCCACAGTTTAACTATGTACTCTTCTAAAAAATACTGTCCTGAATCTCTCACCGATCAGATTCATGGGATGGCAACACCGGTTTCTACTATTATGGAAGACGTAAAAAATATCTCCCTTTCCACTTTCTCTATTCCTTCAATAATTTGTAGAGCTCAGTCCAGTCTCCCCTTTCTCATCTTGTGTCTAAGCTAAACAATCTCAGCTGCTGTAACCATCATGTGCAATGAGTTGGTCCAACCACTTGATCATTTTAGTTGCCCTTTTCCACACTATTCCCAAATCTACAATATCCTACAATATGTTCTGTGTCATACAGAACAGTACGCAGGATTCTAGGTAAAGTCAAGCCATGGATTTGTATAAGCGCTACGGATGCTGGCAGTTTTATTCTGATTCCATTCCTTTTCATGCCTAAGATGGAATGCTTTTTCACAGCACTGAGCTGACATTTGCAACAAGCCGTTCATCACAACGCCAAGATCCCTTTCTAGGTCAGTCATTGCCAATTCAGATCCCATCAGGTTATACCTGACTTTAAGAATTTTGTCTCAATGCACATTACTTTACGTATGATATTGGCATTTTGATGCCCATTCTTCCAACTTTTCACAATCCTATTGGTTTTTACCACCCTAAATATTTTGGTGACATCAGCAAACTTGGCCATTTCACTGCTCTCTCAGATTTCAGGATCATTTATGAATAAATTGAAAAGCACTGGTCCCAATATAGATTCCTGTGGGACCCCATTATTTACATCCCCTCTTTGTGAGAAAATACAATTTATTCTTGTTCTCAGTATTCTTTCCTTTAGCCAGTTCCTGATCCATAAAAGGACCTCTGCTCTTATTCCATTACTGCTAAATTAGCTCAAGAATCTTTGGTGGGGGACTTTGGTGAGATCAGTAGCTTTTTTTCAAGTCCAAGTAAACAATGTTTACAAGATCACCCCTGTCTACCTATTTATTGATACTCTCCAAATGTTAAAGAGACAGATTTACCTTGCTGACAGTCATGTTTATTCTTTTGCAGCAGGGGTTGTTCCATGTACTTAATAATTATATGTTTAATAAAGTTTTCCATGAATTTCCTGGAGCAGATATGAAGCTAACCAATTTGTAGTTTTTTGGGGATCCCTTGGATCCCTTCTTAAAAATTGGTTTTACATTAGCCATTCCTCACTACTCAGGTACAGAGGCTAATCTTAGGGACATGTTACATATTTTTGGAAGGACAGTAATTTTTTATTTGAGTTCTATTTAAAAATTACAGATAAATATCACCTGGGCCCAGTAATTTGTTCAGTTTCAGTTTGTCAATTTTTTTTAGTCACCGCTACATGGCTTAGTGTCTTAGACTCCCTTCCTGAATACATTAGTTCAGGAACACAAATCTGTCCTGTATCCTTGCTATGAAGAAAAATGAAAAAAATCATTCAGCTTCTCTCAAATCTCCTTATCTTTAGTACTTCTTAAACTCAACTCATCCAGTGATCCAACTGCCTCACTAGCTGGTTTCCCACCTCTAATAAACTTAATTATTTGCTGTTGGCTTTGATATCTTAGTAGTGATATACTCCTCAAAATCCTTTTTTGATTCTCTTATCATTGCTTGCATCTCCCTTTTGCAGGCTTGTACTCCCTTTTGTTTTCCTCATTTGGGCAAGACCTCCATTTTCTGAAGGAAGCATTCTGTTCTCTAATAGCTTTCTTGACACTGCTCATGTTGCTGACCTCTTAGACGTTGTGCTACCTTTCCTAGCGTTGGAATGCATTATTTCTGAGCTCCTATTATTATGTTTTTAAGTAATCTCTAAGTATTTTGAATAGATTCAAGCCTCTTAATTCTGAATTAAGCCTTTCAAGTTTCTTTTCATTATTTCTCTCATTTTAGAGAGGTTTTCTCTTTTGAAGGCCAAAGTTTGCTTGTTTCTAAGTAGGAGAAGGTGGGAATGTTATTTTTAATTATTAATTGACAGTTTACAGTTATTGACTATGGGGAGAGGACAATTCTCTGCATTGGCCTCCTTGCCCTGTTGCCATACCAGTATAATCGGTTAACTCACTGGTTTACTGATGCTTTGCCACTGGATCTGAGATGTTTCAACACCAGGGCTCCTCACACTTAGAAAGCCAGCTCCTTCGCAAGACTGCCTCCTTCTCCAGCTCTAGGTAGCTTGGTCCAACTTCTGGATTTCCCCTCACCCCCAAGATTAAGCTCCAAACTGTAAGTTTGTGTTGCTCTTCTTTGCCCTTTCTAAGCTTGGCGTTAGTTCAAATACATATTCTCTGTATGAGGCTGCAGAAGCAGTTGGGATAAAGCTCCAGTGTTAAGCATATAAAGGATTCCCCTTCTGAGATATTGCCTTCTCTGCCGTTCCCTATTTTGGCTTCAGGTGATAATCAATGGATTTTAGATGATTACCTGTAGTAGTAGATCAGTAATAGCACATCTTCTCCTCGAATGCCTATTTAACTCGCTTGCGTGCTGACACTCTATCACTGGGCTTGAGATACTTTGTCGCTAGGGCTTCTCACACTTGGAGGTTAGATTGATATAAGCCCCATTGATTTTAATGAAGGAGATCAAATCACATGTTTAATTCTCCCATTTTAAAGGGCCTTAAAATCATTATCTTTAACTGGATATTATTCTATATTTCTAAGCACTCATGACATAGTCAGGCAGACCAGAAATATATGTTGAATAATTAACTGGCAGCTGTTTTTTCATGGTAGTGATTTTCAGAGTAAAACCTGGATTCCATGAAAATATGTGCCCAGCACATAAAGATACTGTACCTCTGAACATGTATAAAATGTGTGCTACAGTTCAGAAAAGCTGCCAATGTGAATAATTTGCATGGCACTCAGAAAACAATGGCAAAGAACATAAGTACATTCTATTCTATTTCTATTTTAATGAGTAATGATTTAAAAATAACAAAAGGACATATGGAAGGACATACTCCATGCAAAACTGTCCATCAAATAAGTCAAACGTACTACCATCATTGTTTCTCACTGATAGCTGCCACAGATTTTGAAAAGCATCATTTGTGGCTTCTGACTTGGTTTCCATATAGAATATTGGCCCCTTCTAAAACAATGAAGTCCCTAGTCTGCTTTAGTTAATTACTTCTGAAACATGCCACAAATATATGATGGAAAGAAATATATGCTTCTGTGGGGTATGTTGCTAGCCTTCACCTTTAGCACTGAAATCGACATAAACATTGTCCAATTGCCATTAATAGCTGACAGCCTCTTCAGAGCATGAAAAGTCTCAGATTGTTAAAGAAAGGATATGGTGAAATTAAATTAGGCTTGGCTGGCAACATGCAGGAAATTGGGAGAACAGGACAGAAAGGCAGAGCCTCATATCAAATCATACAGAGGAGCATTTAAAACTCTTTCAAAATGAAACACAATTATTTCTTTCCATTACAGAAATAAAAACCTCAAAAGCTTTTCTAAATATTCATGAATCAGAGTCCATTACAAATGGGAAACTGCAAAGACATCACCAAAGAATGAAATACATGCTCAGATAATTCATCTCAAATAATGTATTTTTTTTCCTGATGACCAAACAACAAGGATCAGTAACTTAAGAGTTCTATCAGAAAGACATAAGAATGTCAAAAATATAAAATAAACCTCTGTCAAGAAGGTCAGAATTTGTAAAGATAAGCCTTAAGGCAGTTGTTTTGATACCAAATGTCCAAAAAGGAAGTGTAAGTCAAGATAACCATGTACAAAAGTAACTGAATGTTTCCTGCTATTGCATTTTCTGTTACTAATAATTACCAAAAGCTAAACATATAAATTTGCTGCGCATGATGACTATAGCAGCCGATCCAGACTGGAGACGGGCTCATTCTCTATTGTTAGTATGCACTTACAATAAAGCATCCTTTAAAATATAGAATGACTTGCTGGTGTTGTCTGTCTCCTTCACAGTCAGACACAAACAAGAGACTTTTTTGTCCCCAGCGATCTTCTGAAAAATGTGTTTGAGGGATGTTTCAAGTATTTGACCTATTTTGGTGGCAATTTTAAATTTATTTTCCACATGTTCTTTCTAAACAGCAGTGATCCCAGGTTGTCTCTGTGTATACACATCACCTCAAGGCGATATGTACAGCAATGTTTCAGCCAGGCTGTCCAAAAGATCTACGAATCAGCATGCACACAAACACACCATTGTTCCCTTTTCTCTTCAGATCAATGTCACTAGCAGGTATCCAGGGACTAGAAGGGCAACCAAGCCAGTGACAGTGTTCAAACTACTCCACTGACTCTAGCTGCACTGTAGGTGCTGTACTTCTGTGAATATGATATGTTTCCCCCAAAGGATCTCCAAACTGTTTCATATAAAGTATATCATCATGAAAACAATGGTCTAGGGCTGCTTTCAACTCACCCTGTCCATTCCCTATGAAGTGTACCTACTGAGGAAAGTGAGCAGGTCAGGTTTGCTTAAAAGCAGGCTGGAATATATTTAAAGCTACCAAATGAAATCTCTCTGTCTAGCCCTCTTGCAGCATCTTTCTCTATTTCTTCAGGCAGTAAGATGCTAATCTACATCATTACCTTAATTGTTGTTATTTCCATCCCACCAAAGCACCATAATTAACCCCCTCTCTTTTTTCACAATTATCAATTACTTTCTAAACCAAGTTACTTGTTATTAAGTATCAGTTACTTATTAAACAAAGTCTGTGTTGCAATTACAACAATCAAGGCAAGAGAATGAAAAGAAAATGGGGCAATTTAACTATTCTTCCAAACACTGAAGATTGAACCAGAAGGGGAGAAAGGGGCTAACTACACATGACAAGCAAATGCCATTGCCAGTGTAACTGAGCCCTTATGCCATTTTAAAATGAAAAGCTACTTCAGGAAACAGACTATAAAGCAGAGATGTGGCAACAGAAGTAAACCCTTGACAATTCATTCATTTCACTGTTGGTATCCCACTTTCTCTTCCTAAAGGAAGTAACCAATTGGAGCCATGCTGGATCGGACCACAAAGTCCAGCATTCTGTTCATACACTGACCAAGGAGCTCCCAACAGGAAACCTTTCAAGCAGGACAAGATTGCAACAACACCACCACACCCATGTTTCCCAACAAGTGAGGTGCACAGCCATATTTTCATTTAGCCACCAAAACTAGAAACTATTAATACCCCTTTTTCTCCATGAACTTGTCTAATCCCCCTTTAAAGCCATCTAAGTTGCTGGTAATCACTGTGAAAGTGGATTCCTTAGTTTAACTATATGTTGTGGAATGAACCCTTCCTTTTATCCGTCTTGAACCTCCCAAATGCCGGGTTCATGGGATGGCTCAGTACTGAGGGAGAAAATGAGAGACGGAGAAAAATGTCTGCCTATTTACTTTCACCATGCCAAGCACAATTTTGTAGACTTCTTTTTTGTCAATACCAAAGAAGAGCTGAGGGGGACACCCTCTTTTCACCACAACCTCTCTGCTTTCAAAGCCCCATCATGTGGCTAACATGATAAAGAATTCTGGTGAACTCAAAAACTTTCACATATTTTTCTGGCATTTGGTTACTCTTAATAATGGTATTGCCTAGCTGTGGATTCTATATAGATGTGTTCGGTGTCAGAATATACCACATTATTTGGCATTTACAAATTTGAACCTATGCATATTGATTGGCATATGCAAATTTTATACAATTTGGTGACCTCTCGCCCCCTTTTTAAGTGATGCAAATGTGGCCACATTACAGTCAAGTGCTCATTATGGCACACTGAGCTCAAAAGGGATTCACTTTTAATGCACGGCATCATACTGAAAAGCCAAGGTGGTGGATGTTGGAGTGGGGACCTGTGAGATTGGGTTGTAGTCCCCACTCAACCACAAAGCTCACTGGGTGCCTTTGGGCTAGTCATGGACTCTCAACCAAATCTACCTAACAGACTTATTATTATGAGGATAAAATGGAATAGAATTATATAAGCCACCTTGTATTTTTCACAGGTGGAAGAAAGGTAGGGTATAAATGCAATGTAACAAGAAGAGGAGGAGGAGGAGGCG
Source organism: Varanus komodoensis (assembly GCF_004798865.1). Classification (NCBI taxonomy): domain Eukaryota; kingdom Metazoa; phylum Chordata; class Lepidosauria; order Squamata; family Varanidae; genus Varanus; species Varanus komodoensis. The sequence continues at coordinate 7,044,966 of NW_025335468.1, read as the reverse complement.
GCAGCGGCAGAAGAAGAAGAAGAGGAAGAGGAGGAGGAAGAAGAAGAAGAAAAAGAAGAAGAGCAACTACAACAACAACATCCATTGTACATTTGTTAAAGGTAAAGGTTTCCCCTTGACGTTAAGTCCAGTCATGCCTGACTCTAGGGGGCGGTGCTCATCTCCGTTTCCTAGCTGAGGGAGCCAGTGTTTGTCCGCAGACAGTCTCTGTGGTCATGTGGCCGGCATGACTAAACACCGAAGTGCACAGAACGCTGTTGCCTTCCCACCGAAGTGGTACCTTTTTATCTACTTGCATTTGCATGCTTTCGAACTGCAAGGTTGGCAGGAGGAGCTGGGATGGCGCAACGGGAACTCACCCCGTTGTGCAGATTCAAACCGGCGACCTTTTGATCAATCAGCCGAGCAGCACAGCAGTGTAAACCACTGTGCCACCTGCATCCCGTACATTTGTTAGGACATGCCAAAAGCCAGTCTGATCTGGATGGAGGTGGGCTGAAATAATACGAGAGTAAACCCCTAGTATCTTGCAAGATCAAGGTTAACAATGCATATGACTAGGAATAGGTTTATGAATCAGTCCTATCTCACACAGCATGCTTATATGTGTCACAAAGATATCATATAAAGTGTATTAGGAAATCAGTGCAATAAAATAAGCAATGCAAAAAATTTGTGTGTAGAAAGGAGGGAGTTTGCAAATTTGTCTGAAAAAAATGTATGTATGTATGGCTTGAGTGTTCTGGCAGATTCCTGTTGAATTGCATACTATTTATGCAAGTTTAAAGGCTCATGTCCTGCCTATTAACAAGCACCTAGATCCCCAGTTCTTCATATGTCTCATCTGCCATATGTTACAGGTGTTCAGGCTGCAGGCTGTTTTTGTCATGAATACAACTCCCTCATTCTCCTCACTCTATCTGTCCTTCTCTAGAATCACTATGATGTGCCTCTCAGAACAGGCAGCTCTGCTCTCCCCGCCCCACACCTCCTGGCCGCCTTTGTGCCCATCTGGTCACAGTTTGGTCTTTCAGCTGTTGGCAACATATGCATCCCATTGTTTTGACATGCAGGACTCCAAGGATCAAACAGAGCAAGCTACAGGGAATCATGAGGCCTCTTCCAACCTTTCTTAAATTAAGGTATTAACACTAGCAGATAGCGCAGCAGTGGGATATGAGAGCAAGAGAGCGGTGTGATTTAGCCAAAGGTCTACTCACACCAAACAATGCAGCAAAGTCACAAGTACCATCTGAGCTACATCCAGCAGGATTTTCCCCAGCAGTGTGCAGCTTTGTAAACAAGAATTGCTTTTGGGAGAAAGCGAGAGCAGAAGCTGACAGAAAGCTGCACTTTAGTTCAGAGGCCCTAATCCCAGGGAAAAAAAATACACTGTTGCCTCACACTGGCACTGGAACCCTTATACTGAACCCTTCTGCATTGCTGCCACAGATCCAAAAACTTTGGAATTCAACCAACTAAAACTGAAAGCAAAAGCTACCAGCCAGTGTTACTGTTGCTGTGACATCCACAACATTTTTGGATCATTCAGAGTTCTGATTGTCTAGTCTCAGCACAAGGCTAGATCAACAAATCCTGCAGCCAGGCCTGTTATGTGTTCAAAAGGCAATCCGGTGAGACTCTGGTGGCTTCCTCTATCATCATATGTTGGCTTAACCATAGCAGTAGTACAGGCCTGCATGTTGCTCACATCCAAGTCACCAAAGCAAAAGAAAAAAGAAAGATCAGACTGTGTCTTTCTCTAGTAGCAAAAGAACCATAGGCAAACTGAGAAGGAAGATTTCTTCAAAGGCGTAATTAAAAAGAAACCTCAAAAGTTCACAACCCCTGCAGCTTCTGCTAAAACTGAAGTCATCACACATACAGCTACACATGGAAAATTTAAATGTTTTTGTACTTGTAGATGGGGGCAGTGTGGTGGAGCTGGAGCTGAACCAAGAATCCCATAGTCCAGTGGGACTCAACAAGCACCCAGAGAGCAGCAGGTTATAAGAGCAGCAGAAGCAAACAGTATTTTATGCCTCTGGTCAGGATGGCATTTTGATCTGAGTGAGTTTAAAATGTAAACCTGCACATGCTCAAATAATTTTAAAAATAAAGTTTGGCAAATGTCCTGTTCTTTTTCTAGAACATAAGGAATATAGAAGCAGTTGTAAAGTAGCAGTTGTTGGGGGAGATAAATATTAGTTGCGTATTTCACAACTACTATAATAAATTCTGTCTCTCCCCACAAGGCAGTTAAATTTACCTATCTGCATCCCCAGATTGGGAGTACAGGTCTTCAAAAATGTACTTTAACCTAAAAGCACTGAACACTTTAACCAATTTTATAGGGCTCAAGTCTTTTAAAGCTTTCTAGAATCCCTCCCTTAACTGACCAGCATTTTGATCCCATGAAAAGCATTTGACATGTCGTTCACTGGTATAGTAAACAGACTTTTAATTCATAGAGCCATGTACATGCAGAAATACGTTTTATGCCTGTTTATATACAGCATACATCTCTCTCTTGAATTTTGTCAGAAGATATTTTATCTATGCCACTTTATGTTTATCCATAAATCCTCTAAGATTGCTTGTTTGTTTGTTTAAACTCAATGCACTATAAATCCAAAGAGGAGACCCTCCATCTCTTTATAGATAAACCAGCATCTAACCCCTTTCTTATCTGCCCAGCACAGCAGCTTTGCCCAACATCTTCCACTTATAATCAGAAAATATATTTTCTATCTGTAGAAAGTCAAGTCTCTGACAAGTCTTTCCTTTTTTTCAAATGTCACCATCTTTCCAGTGGAATTATTTTTTAAAAAAACCTTTGTCATTTTCTAGGAAAATACTTTCTCTAAATGTTACAGCTAGACTACCAAATTATATTTACAAAGCCCCAAGCCCTGAATACAGACATACTTGTAGGGGTGCTTAAAATAATACTGACTTCCTACAGAGCAACCGTATTTGTTGAGGGGCAAAACCAGTCACTGGCACACTTCTGTAGCACACAAATACCCATATAGATCTCTTCTCAATGTATCTCAGTGAGCAAGGCACAGGCAAGGGTTAGCAAAAATATGACCAAGGAAGCATTCCACACTAACAAGAATTGGACCTGGCTGAAGCAAGATGGAGGAGGCATTTATAAAAATCTTTTAAAAATATGACACACCTGTAGCAAGGCTGCACACTCTTTTGGCCATAAAGGCTTTAATAATGCAAAAATCAGCTCCAGTTTGGGTCACTTAAGGTGGCTAATATCAGTAAGAGAAATAATTAACCATAAAACATGAAAATTAACGCTGCCACTAATAGTAAAAAAAAAAAAATACACACGCCCAAAAGAAAACCCATTGATACTTTTTTTTTTGCTATACAGCAAATGGTGTAAGCCATTTGTGAGTACTTATAAATATTCCCAAAACAATGCTGGTAGTGAAAGGACAGAGCAGGAGCATGTCCAGGCCCACACTGAAATCTTCAAGGCAAGCATTGCAGAGCAGAGATGAAGACTCTGCAAGCCCCTCTTCAATGTACTTCCAGCTAGCACCCCACCCCAACAGTTAAGACAGCCTTGTCCGTGCCTCACCAGACCCTCACCCGCTGCAGTTACCATTTCTGCTGGCACCAAGCAAACAAGAGAGGTGAGATACACAGGGCCATCCACAATGTGTTTGTTTGTTTGCTCCAAGGAGCAAAAGGCAGAGTACATGACCTACCTCTTCTCCATTTGATCCATACAACAGCACTGTGAGGTAGATTAGACTCAAAGAAAGAACCCAGAGGCCTTAATGGCTGGGTGGGGACCAGATCCTGGAACAATCCCAGTCGAACACACTTAACAAAGAGGTGGATGGCAGAGAGGGAATGAATGAATTCTATATCCTTTTTGGATTTCTAATGCCATGTGCAGCTTCCCAGAACCATTCTAATTCAGAATGGAGGATAAGAGCCTGAACCAAGTCTGAAAAACTCCTGGTGTATAGTTTTATTTTTATTGGTGTCTTCTTCATCTTCTTAATATTTTTTAAAAATTCAGCATTGTACATTTTAGAATTTTGATACTCTTATTGTTGGATGTTTAGATGATAATGCTGCTGCTTGGTGATATAACTGACCTGAAAGCATTTGCCACTTAGGCAGTATACAAATCTAACAAACAAACAAATGCAGAAAACTAGCAAATCAGGTTCAAGGGTTCTAGCTCAGCTCTCTAGCTAGTGGGCTTATCCTCCCCCCCGCCTCTCTCTCTCACACACACACACGTCTACAATGTGCATCAGCTTGTTTTATTTTGTACAAAACATTTCATGACCTCTCACTGTGTCTGTTATTTTGAATGTTTGTCCTTCACTGACCCACATTTGGGCTTCTCAGTCTTATATCAGGGCTTCTCATCCTCAGAATGTAAGTCAAATATTAGTGAAAGGATAGCAAAATACATCTATTTCCTTCCCACAGTAGCACGTTGTGATACCTGTTTCCTGCGAGAGTGATGCATGACACCAAAATGTCGAGCAGCCTATGATACCAACAAGCCAATAAACAAAATGAATGGGTACATTCAGCCACTTGTCAAGTCTAAAAGAAATAGGAGGAGTTTCGACTTCTCAAGGAAGCAAAGAGTAGTTGGCAAGGTACTGACAGAAATTGTTCCTCAACGAGCTGGCTGCACGACACTGACTTTGCAGGGGTTTGTTTCCAATGCTACCTTTAAGCATTCAGAATGACAGTTTGTCAAGCACCCTGAAGCCCTGTGAGGCTTTTCCTCCCTCAGCTAGAACCTCTTTGCAAGCAAATATAACCCAAGTCAAAACAGAGAGAAATCCCATAGTACCTAATTGCATTTTCTCTTATCATAATGATCTTTTGCCCCTTACATTTTAGAGCAGGAGGCACTCCATGCTGGGGATCTGCCTATCACAGTGCCAGGAATGAGTCAAACAATTGGCAATCTTTATCAAGGAAGACTCTTAGAGCAGGACAGCATTAAAGGTACTAATGCTTCAAACAACTCTGAAGAGAAATCAAGTATGGCAACATTCAAAAGCACTAGTAGTAGTGATATTATTTCTTACATTCCCAAGTAAACTTGCTTTATAGTGCGCAGCTTTATTATAAGTGAGAAGGATCTCGAATCAAAGACAGGGTTTTATATATTTAGTATGTCCATTTCCACTCATTAGGGCTACAATCCAAAATGTGCTTACTAGGGTCTAAGTTCTATTCAGCTTAATGGAATCTATTTGGAAGCATTAACAAAGCATAGGATTACATTGCAAGTCACTTCAGGGAAAGTCTAGCAGCCTTTCTGTAGCTGCTGAAAACCTGTATAACAGACTGTTCCCCAAGAAGCACTCTGCATGTGCAAGATTCACCGTGCAACATTCAACCACCACAGCACTATAGGAACTGTCTCCCTTTGGATCCATTAGAAAAATACTTCAGGAACATGACAGAAGGACAGAAAGAATGCTGTCAGCATGCACAAATAGCACCATCCCTGGAGAGCTGAGCAATACATTATAAGAAGATCCGTATTTTTCCTCAAGTACTTTCTCCATCTAGGTTTTACCAGAACATTAAGAGAGGGGACTATAAGGAAAGCATCATAAGGAGCTCCTAGGCCCCATTAACATGGCATATATGGAGCTATTTAGAGCTAGTAAATACAGACACCACAACATATTATAATAATTGCTGCTACTGTTTATTAATAGCTGTGGTCCTTAGTAATGTACACACTAAAAGTAGTGCCATATGTGATTTATCACTGAGGTTAAAACTACTGTTAAAAGTGGACATTTCTAGGAGGCTAGACTTAGATCCCTCAGAACCTGCCACTTGGAAGCAGATGGTAAAACAAGCAAGTGAAGGAGTATTATATCTGAAAATGGCACTATTAATAATGTGGAGTGATGACAGTCTGATTTAGCCCAGCTTCTCCAAATGAGTTGCAGACATTTATGAGATTGTCAGAGAGATATCAGTGGAGCTTTTAAAGGCTGCTTTGTGGAATTCTGAATTAACTTCTTTCTCTGTTTGATGGCTCTTTTTTATAGCTGGCTCATGAAAATCAACCACAAAACTCCAGCAATTTTGTGTGTCATTAATCTGAATTTCCTTTTTTAAAGGCAAGTTATTTCTTTCCATTGTTTTTCATGCATCAGGAAGACATTGTACTCCAATGTGAAGGTCAGAAAAATTGTAAATATGCACCATGAAAGGAAAGGCACCAGGCTCTGCCCCCTGCCCCTTCTTCTTCTGCCCATGATAGCTTTTTCTGATTGCAGCACTGATGTGATGCCAGTTTATATTTTGAAGCTGTATCTGGATGTCTCAAAGCATGTCACATCCTGGCATGACAATCCCCCTGAGAATGGTGGACATTCTGCAAATTTCACCCATTCATAAAATCAATAGCTTGCAGTGTATTCAAGAAGAAAGTCACAAGTTAATGTGTGTCATGCTGACTTCCAAGGATCAAACTGCAAACAATGTTCTGCTTTGTATATAGCCAATGACCAGTTCAACTACAGGTGTACAAATCATGTAGAGATATATCTAGGAGAACCAAGCAATATTTTTATGGTTGAAAGGCAGCATTATTTTTTTAACCAGTGCTTTAATAATTTCAGCATGAGAGATGCTGGACAGTTCCTTTCACTGGCTAGAGAAAAAATAATTTTCCCACTAGCACATGATTTCCTGTGGTAGAAAATTGAGCAAAAAGGTTACTTCTATGGGGTCAGGAACAGCATGGGAGAAAATGCAGTACAACAAATCATGGTGGCGTAAACTCTCATCAAGCTATGTACAATGCTAAGGTCCTGTTTTTAGGTCAGCACTTCAAGTGCAAGATCAGCTAAGAAAGGGGATTAGGCCATGTGCCTGTGATTTCTATGTTCTGTGTACAAATGTGTTCTCAACAGTGTAAAAATGCAATAAAAGTCTGCCCTTTAATGGGCATAACTGCTGAAAACAGGGGAAAGGCAATCAATCATAAATCACCCAGTGCTGCATTCGTCTGGCACATTAAAAAAAATAAAAAATTATCAGACACTACAAAAAGGGATCAAAATGCTGAAATGGCATGGGACTGATTTTTGAATAACAATTACTAGCAGTTTCCAGTGCAAAGCACATGAAATGGAGATATTTACTAGATAAAGCTAGATAAACACAGAGACATCCATTCTTGCAATTGCCACATAACTCTTTCATGAATAGGTGCCTCTGTGGGTTAAATGGTTTTAAGCTAGGTAACATCCAAAGAATATACCCACTTTTACCAAGTTGCTCAGTATCTCTGCCACCTAAAGTATTCCCTTTAGAGACCCTGAAATATTTCCTTTGACTTGAGAAATTTTCACATGTATGCAGCCACACGTTAGAGAAAACTTGTGCAGGCAGCATGGAGGAAGACAGCAGCGGCATACAAAACTTTTTTTCTTCGACAGATGTACACATCCTACCCTCAATACCTAAAGAGGTCTGAGAAGTACACGCAACTGCATTACTCTTTACCTCCCTTCTACTGTAATCAAGCTATCCTTGGTTCATCCCTGTATTTGGCTAATTGTAGCCTTCCCAAGGGTAAAGTACCATGCCAAAAGCACTGCTATGACATGGCAAACAAAGTGACACACACTAGTATTCTTTAAGACTAGATTTCAGCACAGAACTCCAGCTCCATGGAGGGTAGAGGACCAGTTCATCTTAGAACCTTTTCAATTTTGCACACTGCCTACAGGGTCAAGAACATACCTAACGTAGATCTTCCTTTTGTGGTGGAGGTGGTTGAGGCCCCACCAGTGAGGGTGTTCAAGGATAGGCTAGACATGCCCATGGTGGGCTTGTTGTGAGTGGAGCTGGCTGGAGCCGGGGTCAGACTAGATGGCCCGGAAGGCCCCTCCTGACTCGCTCTGTTTCTACGTTTCTGTTTCTCTTATGGGAAAAACCCTTTGTAGTAATAAAGGTTTTAAAAAGTATTCTTAGCTTTCAGTTGAGTTCCATTGTTATTCTTCTATTAGTAACTATTTATTTATTTTATTTGTTTATTTCAGGCATTTATACCCTGTCCGATCACTTCAAGCGCTCAGGACAGCTTACAAGATAGCTTTGTTTCTTCCCTCCTTCAATAGTCTTCCCTCATTATTATATTGCCTTTGGTGTAGCTAAGCATTTAAGGGAACACCTTTGGGGTTCTGCTTGTCCCCTACTTCATTTCACAGAAAACTCAAGCAGTTCTGGTGTTCTGTGACCCAGGGAGGACTCTTGATTCACCAAGGTCTTCAGGAGAACCAAATGTTCTCCATTATTTTAGGAGATATAGTATCTGCACACTTCTTCATTAGCATTGTTTTCTTCTCTCTCCTGCCTTTTCAACTTGCACCTTTTTCTGCATGCAGGACCTCAAGCCCCATGGCAGCATATCTCAAGTTTGGTTTCATTGTGATTAGACCTCCTGGGTGCCTATCCAGTTCAAACCTTCTCAGTCAGCATTAAGTGCCTCATCTCCTCTGAGCTTATAAACTATTCCATTACATTTGGCCATTCCCTCTGTCTACTTTGGGAATTGGTGAGGGTACTCTCATGCCCATTGGCCTCCCTTTTTGAGGCCTTGTGAAGAACAGGTGAGACTCCAGAGGACTGGAGGGTGGCATCAGTGGTCCCAATTTTCAGAAAGGGTAGTAGAGGGGACATGGGGAATTACAGACCAGTTAACCTTACATCCATTCTAGGAAAGTCAATGGAAAGGTTCATAATAGTGAGAGATCTAGTAACCCTAGATAAGGAGGGGAGGTTGGTGGCCACGCAACATGGCTTCCACAAAAAAACAGGTCCTGCCAGAGGAACCTTGTGGAATTCTATGACAAGGTTTAGAGGTGGCTAGATGGAGGGGACATGGTGGATGTGGTTTATCTGGATTTCAGCAAGCCCTTTGACAAAGTGCTGCATGATATCCTGGTTGAGAAATTGAGGAGGTTTGGGTTACACCAAAGCACTGTCCAGTGGATTAGGGCATGGTTGACTAACCGAAAGCAGAGGGTAACCATTAGTGGGGAATTGTCAGGATGGCAGCCAGTGACAAGCGGGGTCCCCAAGGGCTCTGTCCTGGGGGCGATCCTGTTTAATCTTTTCATAAATGACATGGAAGAAGGGGTGAACAGTCTGCTGATCAAATTTGCAGACAATACTAAAACTGGAACAGTGGTCACAACTGAGGAACAGATACTCCAGATCCAGAAGGATCTGGACAGACTATGGAAATGGGCAGGGAATAACAGGTTGGCATTCGATGTGGATAAGTGCAAAGTCTTGCACTTGGGGCATAGGACTGGATGTCATGAGGACAGGTTAGGGGACAAGTGGCCAGAGAGCAGCACTTGTGAAAGGGATCTTGGGTACTGGTTGACTGCAGGCTAAACATGAGTCAGCAGTGTGACGTGGCTGTCAAGAGAGTGAATGCCACCCTTGGTTGCATAGCCAGAAGTTCTAGATTGAAAGAGTTATTATTGCTACTCTATATGACTCTGGTGTGCCCACAACTGGAGTATTGTGTTCAGTTCTGGGCTCCGCATTACAGGAAGGGTATAGCCAGGTTGGAATCAGTGCAGCATAGGGCCACAAGTATGGTGCCCAGATTGCAGGGAAAGCCATATGAGGCAAGACTGAAGGAGCTGGGTGTTTTCAGCCTGGAAAACTCTGAGGGGATCTGTTGGTGACATATGGGTATGTGAGGGGGTGTCACAAGGAGGTGGGTCAACACCTGTTTTCCTCTGCAGAGGAGGACAGGATGCATTACAATGGAGCAACGCTCAGGGAACCAAGGTTCAATTTGGATGCCAGGAAGTACTTTCTGACAGTTAGGATCCCTAGGGTATGGAATGGGCTTCCATGGGAAGTGGTTGAACCCCCATCAGTGAGGGTATTCAAGGACAGGCTGGACATGAACGTGGTAGGCATTTCATGAATGGAACTGGCTGGAGCCAGGGGTCAGATTAAATGGCCCGGGAGACCTCACTCACTCTGTTTCAATGTTTCTATGTTTCTTTGCTTTGTAGTGGTTAATCCGATATGCGGTTGGTCCAAACCTAGTACCATCTGTATACTCAATGTTTTAATCAACTTCTCTATAAGCCTCATATATATTATCTTCATATAAGCTTTGCCTTCTGTTCTTTTGCTAATTTGCTCCTGTTTCTTTGCAATTAAATGCACGGTGTACCAAGATTTGAATGTCCATGAATACAGTTAAATGCATGTGTATTAGATTGTGTGCGCATGCGTGTATATGATCAAGGACATACCTTAACACTAAAATGTTAGGTCACCACATGCTGGGCAGTCAGACAGCCCAAGGGAAAAGTCATAGAAGGCATGCCATCACTTTACCCACCTCAGAGCTATCAACCAAAATTGTCAAGAGGCTGAAGCAACTCTCCTATTAAGAAAGATTACAACATGTGGGACTGTAGCTCAGAAAAAGGCAAATAAGGGAAGACATGATGGAAAGTATTAAATTATGCATGCTGTAAGGGAAGTTGATAGGGAGAAGTTTTTCTTTCTGTCTTCTATTTTTAGAACCCAGGGTCATCCCATGAGGCTAAACAGTGGGGGATTCAGAATAGATAACAGAAAGCACTTATTCACACAGCACATAGTTAAGTTATGGAACTGACTTCCACAAGATGTAGTAATGGCAACCAATTTGGAAGGTTTACAAGAGGATTAGACAGATTCACTGAGGATAAAGCAATCAATGGTTTAGTTCTGATGGCTGTAAATTACCTTCTAAGATCAAGAGTTATATGTCTGTGATGTTAGTTACTGAAGAGCACAAGCGGAAAGGTACAGTTCGGCTCATCTCCTGCTCTTGTTAGTAAACCTAACATCAAATCACTCATAGTCAGCTTTAAGAGGAGAAATAGAAGACAACATTGTCTCAGAAATGATGGAAGAATTTAGACTTTTAAACTAGCAGATCCCTAAGCTAAAGGGTTACTATGCTTGTACTCACCAAGATACCAGTATATATTTTTCTACAGTGTGTATCCATCTGGTTGTATTATAAGACTATGTTATTTTCATGATCAGACAACCATTCCCTAAACAGCTGGACAAGGTTTGCTGATTTCACAGCAATCAGTGATCACTGACCCCATCATCATCTCTTTCAAACTAGAGCTACCAAATATAATCAGCTTGAGGGGGATGAAAACAAAATCTTCCATCTGTTCACATTTTCCTCTTTCTAAAATGTATGTGGTTTTTTTTTTTCCTGAGCTGATACTTTTTTGGGAAACAGCACAGAGAATCACCACATTCAGTGATTTCATGGCTGCATTGCTTTGTTTTAATTCAGCTGCTGCCTTGAAGGGAAACATATTATGAACGTATGAAATTCCCTTATACCAAGCTGCACTATTGGCCTAAGATGTATTGCCTACACTAGCAGCAGGTCTCCAAGGCCTCAAGCTTTCCCATCACCTGCTACCTAAGATTCTTTTTACTAAAATTGCCAAGAACTGAACCTGGGATCTTTTGCACTGAACTCCCCTCTCTCTGGAATATGCGTCCAATGTGTTGACACAGGTATCTCTTTTAGCAGTGATAATGAAGACATGAACAATCTCTAAAACGAACTGAAGGTGCCCTCTTTGGGTTGCACTGCCCATGTATCAACTTTATTAAAAGGGGGAGGCACAGAGAAGTATTTTTCCTGACTCATTTTGTATAGGCGAACTTGCTTACTTACAAAGCCTTATGAAGCAGAAGCAAATATGAAGCAGAAGAAAATGGGCATACTGTCAATTCTCTTGCTCATGGAAAATTAGAGTACACAGCTATTTTATACAGAGCACTTGATTTCTAAAATAGAAACACTGGGGCTCAAGATACTGCTTCCTCTTAGCAGCAGCCCTGTCTCTATCCTAATCCCAAATGCATCAAGGCTAGTAATGGCTATGTAAGGCTCCAATCCTATACACATTAACCTGGAAGTAAGTCAGATTGAACTCAGTGGGGATTACTTCTGAATAGATATGAATAGGATTGCACAGCAGGAATGAAACAGATGTAACATTCATCCAAGACCTATACTTGGATGCAGAATTCAGAACTGAGCCCTGGTTCAGACTTAGCTCTGTATGAATATATTCATCCTGAGAAGATAGAGTATGATAGCATAGATCTTTAAATGCTACATTTGTGGACATGGGAATATGTCTTAAGAGCTTTCTCTTAGGAACCAGAAGGATCAAGCTCTTAATGTATATCTTCTCCTCCTGCAGTCATAATGCAATGACAGACATAAGGCTTGATTTTAAGCTTCCCAGGTGACTCTTAGATGGGACAGGTAGGAACAAGAGCACGTGACAGCATTACACTCCCATGATACAAATTTGTGAAATTGAAATGCTGTCGTCAGTTATGCATCCTAAAAAAAATGACTTTAATAAGACCTATTCTGATTTTTGAAAATCAGGGAGCCAAAGTTCCCTGCAGATGTATAAATGTATCTCTGTGCTAAAAGGATCAATGGGGGATTTGGACTGAAGCCATGCTTGAGTAAGGAATTACCACCCCAGAATGCTGGGCCTGCAATCCAAATTGATCACATCCACAGCTGCTATTGGTACAGGGGCAAAATACACGGGCAAATAGGTACCCCTTTGTTTTTCTCTCCATGGCGAATAGCAACCCCAGGGTGTGACGTGCATTGGTCATCTGGTGTGTGGGAAAATGTTGTCCCCATACCATATTTACTTTGATGCAAATCTAAGTATGCCCAGATCTTTCATTAGAAAATGAAAAGCTTTTCATAACAAATCCTTTTAAGTACCATATCTGTATTTGTTCATAACCATCCCTCATAGCTCTTCGCATTCCCCTTTTTTCTATGCCATCCCATCTCCTGTTACATCATCCAATGGCAGAGCACTGAATTTATTGCTTTTATTTTCTGCCTTTTTTCTTATATTATTCTATAAAGCAAGAGTTGGCAATGGGTGGCCCCCATCATTCTTGAAAAATTGGTGTGCTGGCTAGGGCTGATGGGAGCTGAAGTCCAACATCAAGAGAACTACAGGTTGCCCACCCCTGCTTTAAAGGGATAGCAATAAATAGGTTCAATAGACCTATCAGCACGGCAGGTAGGAAACATTTTGCTGAAGTAGGAAACCACCAACAATGTCAAGAAAACACCTCTAGATTACATTCAAGTTTCCCTATCCAAGTAGCCAGACTATACAAACATGGGGAGCCAGCATGATGTGGTTGTTAGAGCATTTGACTGTAACCTAGGAGACCCACATTCTAGTCCCCTCTCAGCTCTGAAGCTCACTGGGTGACTGTGGGCCAGTGTCAAGAGCCAAGGTTTCTCCTACAAACGAACACCATCTGCAGTCTATTTTCCTTACAAAATGCCCTTTATTGCTTCCAGCACAAATCACTCAGAAGGAGTCTCTGAGCATGCACAGAGCGGTTCAATGAGCCCAACCTAGTGATGACCTCCAAGAACTCTCCTAAGCCAATCTCAGGCACTGTCCTGTACAGCAAAGCACCTGTCCTTGAAATAATCACCTCCTGTTCCTCCCTCCTGCTGTATCCCAGGACCTTGGGCCAAATCATGCTCCTCAATCTCACTGAGACATTCCTCATCCTCCAAATCCGAATAAGCACCTCGAACATGGCTACTATCCTGTGGGAGTGCATGCCCAAGCCCACTCATTCTCATCCTAAGTGAACTTACAGGTTTGCTGTTGTGAGGATAAGATGGAGTGGAAGAGGACTATATAAGCCTCCTTGGGTTTCTCAGAAGAGGGGAAAAAGTAGGATATAAATGCAATGTCATTGTTGCTAATATTATTATTAATATAACAATAATAACAAAGCAAACAAGACTGATAATTTCAAAGTAACAGTAAGGGAAGATTGATGGAGGCAAATTACTGGGACATCCTCAAAATATAAAATTCTCAAGTTAAAGGTGTATTTTAGCAATATTGTTTAGAATTAGTATTTTTCCTTTTCTAATCATAGAAGAAATACCAGCTATAGCTGTAAAAGAAAAACAGAACAAGTAATTATCAAATGTGCTTGCTAGCTTTCTTAAGTCTGGTATACTATTCAGTGTTTCAAGTCCAAGCATCTCGCTTGCTTACTTCTGCAAACCGGCCCATCAAATGATGCACTTGTGTGATGTGTGGCCAAGGTTTAGTGTAGGCCTGAAATGGTTATAGAAGAAAATTGATTCCTTACTAGAGCCCAAGAAAATTCACAGTACTTCTGTGATTAATCTGACAGGCTGTGTCATCTCATAAAGAGTGAAATTCACCCAAGTGCTTCAGGCCAACACAAGTCCAGTGTATCACCTAAGTGCCACTTAAACTCTCAAGATAGGGGCATAACAGAGTTAGGTGGCTGGGCAACATCACAGAAAATGAAGTTTGCTATTGAAAAATATGAAGTAATGCACTATGGGGAGTAAAAAAAAGCTGTCACATGAAGTGGACTATGTCTGGCAGTAAGTTAACGGTTGATTTCTCTAGGAAATAAACAAGTAACTTTACAACTTGTATAACTAAACATTTACCTACTGAAAAACCTGCAGTTGATAAATTAAAGTGAGAAAAAGCTCGTATGCTTGCTTTAGCATATTGTATAATCACTATGGAATCCGTGGCAATAGATAGGATGAGCTTGCAGACATAAACCAAGCACAATATACACTGGTAAAGGATAAAGACTGCAAGATTCATCAGCCTACTTCTCAGAACGGAGTTCAGCCACCTCTCTAAGACTAGTTACCACAGTAGCCTTTGCTTGATTTTTTACTCACAAACTAAAGAAGAAAAACTGAGCACTGAAGAAACAAAAGACGATACCATGTTATATGGTTACCTGTCTCTTCTTTAGCCTCCATGCCTGATCAGATCAGATCAGACAGAAAGCTAGCAGTGGCGCATGAAGAATGGAACTTGTAATCCTTCACCCACAGTTACCCTGTACTTTTCTAGTTGTGAACTCTTTTCAGGAAGAGTCCTTGCTGATTAATCTGAAATGGTATGATGATCAGATGCCCTGTTCAGATAAGGACAGAAGGTATGCATCATCTGTTCAGCATCATTTTGGCACTGTTTGGCGCTGGATCTCTTGACCACAGGTTGTTCATTTATTGTTTGATTTATTATTTATTGCTTTCTAAATATGGTTATTCAGTTGCTCCTATGTATATTTTAAATCAGCAAACCACCCAGAGAAGGGCCAGGTACTATTCTTACGCTGAATATGTCTAGCTGCAGTTGTAGATGAGTTGTTAACTTCAGAAACTGTCAGAAGAGTACACTGAACTGCTGTTGGACAGTTGGCAGTCTAATGTTGAGATAGTGTTTCATTACTGTTGAATTCTCATTTTAAAGTATTTCTTACAGAACAATTGCTATGCATATCTACTCAGCAATACATCCAGGTGACTTCATTTAGGTTTACTTACAGGATTTGGAGAAATCATGTTCCAAACTGATTCAGTGGATATGACTCTTGGTCACCAAGATCAGTCTGAGAATTTGTAAAACAAACAGCAACAACTCTATAAAACCCACTCTCAGTAAAATCTACCTGCACGCTCCCCCTAAATCCACATTAAGTTTTAAAGTTAATATTTTGAAATATATCTAGGATAGCATCCACATTTCAATTCCATATAACCACCAACAAAAAATGTTATTAATGGACAAATGACCGAGAGAGAGAGAGAGAGAGAGAGAGAGAGAGAGAGAGAGAGAGAG
>NW_025335468.1:6850002-7029060 GCF_004798865.1 Varanus komodoensis | reverse complement strand
GAGAACCATCACAGTCTAGCAAAATACATTTTTAGAAAACTGCAGAGCCTAGTGCAAAGAGTTACAGTGAGGCAACCAACTGAGTCAACTTCAAATGAAGGATTAGTCTTATATTCAAAGATTTAATTCCAGTAAGAAATTGAACAAGTGACCTTCATTTCCTCCTTACCTTCTGCTTTTCACCATAAGATAATCAACTACTTGACTGGTTTTAGGTTATCAGTTTGGGAAGTAAATGTTAGGTCTAACTGACATAGTTTAAGTTGCAAAATGAACTGTAACCTAGAACCTCATTAGCAGCCTTATGGAATTAGCCTAATTCATCACCAATTTGCTGAGGTATCAGAGATGCAGGACAGGGTAAAATAGGATGGTGTGGAAAACACTGACACACTTTTGCCTGGGTATGCGAAGGGAAAAGAATCTGTTTTTGTACCACCTTCAAGTACCACTTTCTGGAGCCTACCATCCAAGTAGGAGTAGAACCACTGTAATGCAGTGCCCCTCACTCCCAGCTCAAACAGTTGCCCCTGAAGAATATCATGGTTGATTGTATCAAAAGCTGCTGAGAGAACCAGAAGCAACAGGGTTGCACTCCCCTTGCCTGTCTCCCAGCACAGGTCATCATACAGAGTGACCAAAGCTGTTTCTCTTCCAAAGCCAGGCCTAAACCCCAGCTGAAATGGATCCAGATAATTGGCCTCATCCAAGAGTGCCTAGCTCTGGTTGGCCACCACCCAGTCAATAACCTTCCCCAGGAATGGGATATTTGCCACCGGCCTAAAATTGTTGAATCCAGGAAGGGTTTCTTCTGGAGTGGTCTCACCACCACTTATTTTAGGTGGCCTGGAACCACTGCTTCTCATGGAGAAGCATTAATCACCTCCCTTGCCCAGCAGGTAGTTCCCTCCTTAATAAAATAGCCAGGAAAAGCAAGGATCCAGTATGTGTGCAGTTGCACGAACCCTTCCAAGCACCTTATCAGCATCTTTGAGCTGTACTAACTGAAACTCATCCAACATAAGTAGACCTGACTGTGCTCTGGATATCTTTCCTTATTCCACTGCTATAACACTGGACTCAAAGTCCGGGGGAATACAAGGGATTCTGTCCAGGAAGTGACTAGCAAGTGTTATTAGAGCAGCCGTCAGATGGCTTGGAGCCAGCATGTGATAGGCCCCAGGAAATCCTGAAGAACTGTGCTGGGTGGCAATGAGAAGATTGAATAGAGGCAGTCAGATACTGCTTCTTTGCCACTCTCATTGCCTCCAAATATGTTCCAAACAAACCAGCCCAAACCAAGACTCAACTGTATTCAATAGGAGATTTCCTCCATCTGCACTCAAATCATCTCCTGAATTGTTTCAACATTTTCAGCTCTGGGGTATATCACAGAACTGTATGAATTCTACTATAGAGTGGGTGCTCAGGAGCAATCATGCCAACCACTCGGGTCATCTCTATATTCCAGAGATCAACCAGAGATTTGACAGGACCACCAGCCATATCAGCCAGAAAATTCCCCAGAACCCCTTTGGAAACCATCCAGATCCATCAGCCTTCAGGAGTGGACAATCTCAACAGGAGGCCCACTTCTGCAGAAAAGTCACTGTTGGTCTAAATCTCAACAGGCAGTGACCAATTCAAGGTCCCCCATGTTCAGATCACTATCCCCTGCTCTACTGAAAAAAATAAATGTAGAGAGTGCCCTGCTATATGCTTTGGTCCAAAAACATGTTGGACAGCCCCATGGTTGTCACTAAGCCCATGAAATTCTGAGCTGTCCCAAACAGTACACCCTCAGGATAGATATTGACATCCCGCATGACCTCAAGATTACAGCTGGGACAACCTCTGTCAGCTCAAGGTAGGGTGACTGTTGGGTCACAGGGTGGACAGTACAATAACAGAATCCCCATTCTGGTCCAAAACAAGATACAAACACTCTAGATTAGGAGACAGACAGAGAGGGAGCCGAGGGAGAGGGAGAATTCCTATAGGCCACAGCAACCCCCCTTCCTGGCCTTCCAGTCTACCTTGATGCTGTACCAGGTGGGCAAAGCTGGAAGGGACTGAGTCCCGTGTTCACCCACCCAGGTCTTGGTTCTATATGCCAGATCAGCTGCCTCATCCTCTATTAAATCATGGATGAGGGAGGTCACACTGTACACCAATCTGACATTCAAAAGCAGCAACTGGAGACCTGAAGGCAGGCTGATAAGGCAACCAACAAACCTGTGATTGGAGCAGGGCCAGAGTATAACAAAACCATTAACTGCCTGGGTTGTGTTCCCCTTACCTAGCTAGCCCTGCATGCAACAGCATATCTCCTCCTGTCTATCATTACGAAAACTGGCCCCGCATCAGAACACCCCCCCTTTGGTCTGACCCCATACTCCACTGTACATACAAAGGGCCTCTGAAGAGGAACCCCAATAACAACAGTGTTGCAGGGGTTTGTACCTTCACTCCTCTTGAAGCAGCTCCACCCAAAGGGTGACTCCCTTTGGTGTCCTCCCCTTTGGGGTAATCACTGCAGGGCATCACTGCCCTGCATCACACTGGCAAAGACAGTCTTTCTGAAGCTAGGGCCAGGGCAGGCAGTTACCCGTCAGGTCTAAAGCAGGCAGAATTGCAAGCCAGCCTCTTTGCAGGACCGGGACCCATGGAGCTACTCCCAACAGTGCCTCAACCCACCCAGCTCCAATATCAGCCAGGAGAAATAGGCTGATGAGATGACAAGGGGGCTGCTGGAGAGGCTACACCAGGTGGGAAAGAGGGCTAGCAAGGAGGTACAGCCAGCTGAGAGAGTCCAGGACCACTGCTCAAGGCTACATGTCTGCAACATGTGCTGCCATGAGCACCAGAGGCATATTTTTCTTCTTTAAAAAAGCATAGTAGAGGGAAAGTTAAAAGGGAGCTCTAGATCATCTTCATAATCTCAAACAGTTAACTATCTGGAAATTTAAAGATATTTCAAGAATCTGTGTACTTTCTTTTTCTGTCAGAGTCAAACATTAATTTATTTCCAACTAGATCTTCTCTCCAACACATACATATAAAATCTCTATTAGCCATTAAAGCTGAAATCCCATGCATGTCTTGGCAAAAACTTCCTACAACTCCTGTGCTGGAAATTGCAAGGCATGCTTCCCCCCCCCCCCCCAAAAAAAACATGCCTAGAATTGCACCCTAAAAGATCTAGCCTTGAATTTTCATAGGGAAATGAAGAACGCCTGGCATATTTCAGCAGGAGGGTAAGCAAAGTACTGACTATATTGCCTTTGCAGGTTTACATGTCCAAATCAATTCTTTCGTTATCCATAAGGGATACTTCAAGGTTAATCCAAATTTGCCAAGGCAAGGTGAGAAAGTAAGTGATTTCAGTTCTAATATTACTTTTAAACATGGTTTATTTTTTTCATGAAGGGATGTTCCAATAGCTGTATTCAAGCACTATCAATCTTGCCAAATAATACAAATGAAGAGAGGGAGCACACTAACACCACTCCTCTCCTCTGCCATTTCCACTGCCTTCTGCCTGTGGTGGTGGGCAGAAGGTTGAGCTCCTCTTTCTATGGAGGCACAATTCAGGACCTTGATTTTCTAGGGTTCCAAACTGCATGGATAGCCTCAAAATTTACTTTACATGGATTGACAACACCTGAATTGGCTCATGCTGGTTTCACTTGGTAATATTTCATTTGAATTGAGCTTTTATGTGATAAGATCAGATACTCTCCCACTGAAAATTATCATTTGGCCTAATGAAATTCCCTTTCACATGCGCACTCAGTAGCATGGGAGCCACTACTTTAAAGTATAATCTAAAGGTGTATGCAGAAGAACCACAGAGAACAATGGTTAAGCAATATAATTGTTAATGAAATCCATTTTTCTATCATTAGGGATGCTGTTTTCATAGATACAATATTAAGGGCCTGGAAGACAACAGTTTCTCAGAAAATTTATCTGTTTAATGGATTTGTGTAAACCACACTTCAATAAGCATTTCCAGCATCTGGGGCCCTTTTGTGAACTGTTTAATACTTTCTTTTATTTAGAAGTAATGGAGTTTCAAGGTTGTTGGGTCAGGGGAAACATTTATAGTGTTGGGTGCAAATATTGGTTCAAAAATTCACATCCAAAAGTCATCTCCATCAAAGGGACTGAATGAGGTTAATGGTCAAAGACTTCTGGATGCAAATGAGCCCCTTAGAAAAATTTGAAAGCCTGAAAAGGGAGCAGGTGTGTAGTGCTTACTTCTTCCTATCTGGGCAAATGTCAAGAAGGCTAAGTTATCACAGTTGTTCAAGTATGAGAGGAAAAGAGGAAAAGAAAGCTTAAAACCATATGCACACATTTTCACCCTAAAAAAAAGCACTTCAGGGTGAAGAGATTATGCAAAATGGAGAGAAATATGCATTTCAAAGGCATTAACTATCACACATAATGAAGGAGAGTTGACTGAACATAAAGTTAGTGGTGTTACAGTTGTGGTTAAGAAACATGTTGATAGCAATTCCTCACTTAGGTCATTTTAACCTCCCAGGGAAAGAAAGCAAATGGATAGGAAGGCAACCAGCTTGAGGCTTTAATTCTTACTCCAAAATCTGATTTTGAAACAATAAGGGGAAGACTTATTTCAGAATTTTCAAAGTGTTGAGTGAGAAATGCATCTCAGTTCAAGAGATTATCATCTCCCTCTGAAGTCCTCATTCTTCCTTCCCTTCTTTCTAAAATATCAGACTACACAGGACAGATTATTAAAACTGGTATGTCCAAATTTTTACAGGTCTAGAAAGCTATTTATTTATTTATTTATTTAAAACATTTCTATGCTGCCCCCATCACAACAAAGCCTCAGGGCAGCTCACAAAGAATACATACATACATAAATGATAATATAACAATTAAAAAGTCATTTAAAAACCCCCAGTGCATTCTCGGCTAAAAATTTTAAAATCCTAATTAATTCAATATTTTAACAATTAAAATAAGTTTTAAATAAAAAGGTCTTAGCCTGGCGCCAAAAACCAATAACGACTGTACCAGGCGGACCTCGCTGGGGAGGTGCAAGATTATTATAAAGTTTCCACCAAATAAATCATATTTTGTAAAACAGCACATGGTTAATAGAATTCACTACTGCATTAAGCAATCCTGTATGGCTTAGAAGGGGATTAACACAAATTCATGAACAATAAGACTATCAGTGGCTGCTAGTCATAATGACTGCATATTATCTACAGTATCAGAAGCAGTGTGTGTGTGTGTGTATATCAGTTGCTGGGGAATATGGGTGCAAAGGTGCTCTTGTAGGCTTTCCCTAGACATCTGAATGCTAGACTAGGTAAGCCTTTGGTCGGATCCAGCAGTTCTCTTATGTTCTTATTAGATTTTAACATGCATTTCATGTCAAGAAATGGTTTTACTTCTGTTTTTCATCCTTACTTTGACAGTGCCATCCAATTAAATATATGCAAGATATACTTTTGTATAATCATGTTATCATATCATTTCTTACTCAATAATCTAATCTTCTTACATTCACCCATTAAATGCCAGTAAGCCTGTTGCATCCTCTTCCAATGTACTCATCTGTGCAATGTTTTACACACACACAACACTGAAACTACCATTTACCTAAATAACTTAGGAGAAGTGCACCATGCTAAGTGAAAAGAGCCAGAAAATGCTTTCTTTACATTTCCCTGCAAAATATAAATTTACTGCTCTGGTTTTCAAACACTTTTTCTGCTCAGTCATATGTAACCTTAACCTTTGCTTTCACTAGCTTTGTGCCACTTCAGTGTGTGGTCTCAGTTTACACCAAACAGAAACAGAAGCATGAACTAACGTCTCTTCTAGGGCCAGGACCAGCAGCCAAGCAACTCATGCAAGAGATTACCTTCAAAAAAGATGAAATGGTTGCGGTCCTGGATACTCCACAAACAGTCTCCTGCCCCACATCTCATCCTGTCCTCTGAACAATCAGTCTATATTGCTCTCTATTGTGTACATCCATGAATCAAGCCTATGCAATAATGAATGTGTGCCGAGAGATGTTCTTAATGGCTGCTTCAGATTCGTAATAGCAAAATGTTGGCAAGAACTGGAGAGAGGATTAGGAGAGGATCTAAGCTAGGCATTTTTGCTGGCATTGTAATGCCTGCTTCACTGGTCTATCACATGACCTGCACCCCAACTGTCCTCCTCACAGTGTTTGCACTATTATATCCCAGATTTCTCTAGACCAGCTCTAGCACAACTCTTTCACACAGTGCATTTTTCCTGAGTGCCATATTCCAGTGTGTGTGCAAAACCTGCAGGACTGTTCTGGGTGAAGGAGTAGCCGCTTCCGTGGGCTAGTGGACAGGAGGATGGGGCTGCAAGAGGAAGAGTCCTATCAAACTATGACAAAACAGCTGCAACTCTGAGCAGGAAACAAGCCCACTCAGCTTTCAGTTGCTTCCTTGTCTTCCTTGCTCCTCTTCTCAAAGTTTCTTTTTTCCTCTCCCTCAGTGAACTGGAGAGTAAATGCAATGCTGCTTTCTTTCTCCCATGAACAACTACAGATCTACTCAGAAGTCAACACATTTAGTTCAATGGTACTTACTTTTGAGAAAGTCGCCATGGGAAAGCAACTACACTTGCTTTTGGGTGAAGGAGAATAGGAAGACTGATCCGAGTGTCTTCACCCCATCAAAGGTGGGAAAGCTGCAGCAATCAGCAGTGCACCTTCCCCTCTTCTCTCCCCATTCCCTTCTCCGTGAATTTTGCTGAAGGATTTGTGATTTTTCCTTAAAAAAACCCCTCTCTGTTGATTTGCCCCTCCACACTAGTACATAGCTAGAGGGAAGGGGGAGCTTTTTTTAAAGGGCCATTTCCTACACCCATTGCTTTTCCAACGCTTCCATTTGTATGTGACATAATGTCAGTTTCAACACATTGTACATGTTTTTTCCATAAATATTGCAACAGCATACCCTGAGAAACAAAAGGGGCTGTCATGTAGATTCCCCTTCTAGGCTCAACTACCCAGATTCCCCCCTGCAGCCCACTAAGGCTCAGCCAGCATCTTGCTCCCCCGAATTGCCCAATCCATGGAAAAGGCAAGAGAAGAGAGAACCTAGGACTGTCAAGAATCACTGTCTGTATCTGATAGCAGCCAGGCACACCTTGAGACAGAAGCACAGCATTGCCACAAGGCCTCCATTTCTTTAGGACTGGAGGGAACAAAAATGCAATCAAAGTCACAGGATGCTTCCAGAGGATGTTTCAGGATGCCAACGTCCTGTCTCATTCACAGATGTTTTCTGATATAATCTTCTACTGATTACCCATGTTTTCTTAATGTTTATTCTTTCTACTTCCTTAACACAGAAAATCAGTTAAGGGAAAGAAGACATAACAGCTGTAGAATGCCTTTTGATTGCTAGCACTAGGAGCCCTCCATCTGAACCCCCCCCCCCCCAATCAAAAGGCAGGTCTATCTGCACACTACTCTCTGCAGATTACATTGTGCCAAAACCACTGAAAAGATACACTGGGAAAAAATGTTAGTATAACAAAACACTCTAATTTACTCAAGAAATTGTTCCATTACATTTTCTTGTGAAACTTAGACATTAGCTGTGGTTTGTGTGGGTCATTAAATGACATAAGAAGAGAGATTAAATGACAAAAGAAGAGGCAGAGGAGGCATAAGCACACATAAGAGAACAAATAACCAAGAATTAACAGAATCATCAAGAGGAATCCTAATGATACTCATGTTCTAGCATGCTGTGAGGCCCTTTTTGGATAGCAGTGTTTTAACATTCCCCCAAAACTCCCCTTAATTATTCTGTTATCCTTTTAATAATAATCCCCTAACACTACCACCTCCTTCCATTCTCTGAGCCTTTCACAGCAGCTATTTTTGAAAACAAAGGTGAGCAAATCAAGCATTGGTTAGGGTTATTTTTCCACACCTAGTTGCTGCTGTTTAAAAAAGATACATGTATTGATCTGGGTGTCTATGTTCTCAGTTACGGTGAAGGCAATCATATTAGCAATTTAAAATGCAAGGCATTTAGAAAAGCTATCCTGGTGGCCCCTGAAAATAATCTGTACCTCAGCCCCTTTTCCCATCCCCCGAAGTGGAAATTATTGCACCTCTAAGAAAATTATTGTTTTACATTTTTAAAATAGTGCGATAGAATTCTGTGCGTTTTATAGCAACATAAATAACAATATCTGACATATAAATCCTTGATAGGCAGAACACACCACATCATATAAACATAGCTTAGTCAGTGACATTTTGTTGAGAGATCAGGGACAAATGTCCCTAAGGAAAGGGAAGATGAAAATCAGCAGAGCTCAGGACTGTACAATGAGGAACATCAACATAGCTTCTTCAAGTTTATTTAACAGCTAAAATAACTTATTTTAAAGCATGATGGGCCAGCCTTGTGATACCTGCACTCATAGTGTTGATATTTTCCATCCTCTATAGCGGTATTCAAACTTGAGATATTCAAGGAACCCTTCTAAATCAGTGTGGAACCCATTAATAAATACATTTCATGGACTACATTTTATTTGAACAAAATGTTACATTAATGTTGCAAGAATACATCTAATACAATGTAAACAGAAACAATGTATAAATGCATTAAAGAACCCATTTATTCCTTAGTAACTAAAAATACTAAATTTGCTGATTACATACTAAATTTTAGTATAACATCACTAAGAAATAGTATGAAAAAATATACTTCATTTTAATGACTTGGATGTGCTTCTTTTTTGCCCCCCCCAAAAAAAGTTTTATTGATGACAGTTGCAAGAGCATTTCCAGTTCTCCATTCTTTTTATTCCTGTAGTAAGCCTGTATGATCGTTATTGCTTGCAGTCTGAATTCACTCAAATGAAACAACTTGGCTTTAAAACTAATTAATCTGCTTTTAAAGGTATATTTCTAAAGTTCTAAACTAAAATGAATACCTTACCTTGTCACAGACTTCTTTCTTTTAAATGAAACAAAGGAATGTAGACAATTCTTACAATTTCACTGTAATCATATCCATGGATAATTCGTACAAAAACCTGGTGTTCCAGTAAGCACAGTTTGAATAATGGAACTCTAACGGAATGACCCAATAGACAAGCTGGGAAAAGGAAGTAGAAGATGGCCAGAAGGAAAGAGTGTTTGGAGATAGTTGCACATATTGGTAGAATCAAAAGGGAGTATAGTCTGAACCCACCCATCAGCCAGGGGACAATGGGTCACTGGGAAGCTGAATCCACTACCTTCCAGGAAGACTATCACAGACAGAAATAAACCAGTTTGACCCAATTCATCGGCCAGAGAAGAAGCACATTTTCTCATCCCTTCCGTAAAAGGTATTTGGTTCCAGCTACCAATAGCCTTTGGACTGCAGAAGTTAGTCGAAGACATGCTGGCATGATCAATTGGCCAAAGGAACAGAGGGCTGCTGCATCATCTTTATCTAAGCAAGATCATCAAAAAGGGAAGCTCAGCCTGGCCCCAACTCCATATATAAGCCTATTTACAACTTTATTCTGCCCTTGCCAACCAGATTTTCTTCCTCGAACTTTTGTCACCACTGCTCTTCTCATGTGTACCTTCTTGTTCTTAGTTTGTCTAAAACTGAGGACACAGCCTGTGTCTCAGTTTTTGAATTGTTCTGAGCTGCTCTGAGAGAAAATATTTGTCTGAAAAGCACTATCAGTCCAGTCTAATCTATGACATGACATGACAGGTCGTGACATGACATGACTCTTGAACCTTGTAATAGTAACAAGCAGCCGAGTCACTGTGACAAGACCATTTGCTCTAAAGCTGGTACATCTGGCTCTTTTCCATTTGCACCATGATCAGACTTAGGCATGATGTCAACAATGCCAGTTGCTGTACTTCATAATGTTGCTTTTGTTTAAACAGAACCATACTTCTTAGCTGAAACTGGAGAAACTGAACTTGAAACCCACATGTAACATTACAGTGGGCTAGATTGGGGTGAAAACCTGTGCCCACCACCCATGTTCTGGTCCACAGCTCCCATGATACTCCACCATTCCCTATGCTGTCTAGGGCTGATGGGGTGCTGTAGGGCAAAACCTATAGGAGGTCACCCCAGGCTAGATAGACCATTTCCCCTTTGTTCTGCAAATTATGATTTCCAATATCCCGTTTTAATTACCTCAGAATTAGTGAAGGACAATCTGTAATGGTTAACTACTGAGATTACTTTGGTTTTATACTGCAGTCTACCACAAATTTTAGAGTACCTTACCATATATACAAACCAATTTTCTGCTGGAGGGCATTATGTAACACATCTAGTCTTCTTTATTGAAACATCTGTTATGCAAAGAGCAACTTAATATAGTGTGCAAATCTGGCAAAACTGCAAATCCTTGCTAATTTGTAAGCACAGTAGACACAGTCTACTTCCTGTTGAAATAAATGGCCAAACTCCTGCTGATTTTAATGGAGCTTGGTTGTTCCTAGTATCCTTCTTGTAAGACAACAGTGAATTCCTATGCATCAATTGATGATATGCACATACCCTTAATTCTGTCTAACCTCACTGCAGAGGATATCTGATCCAGCCCTGAAGTGAACATTGCTAAAGCCTGCCATAGGTTTGCATCTGGCCTTAGCAAGAACTAAAACCAGAAATCACAATGCTAAATTACCCTTTCACTTTAAAAACAGAGCAACATCCTTGAATTCATCAGGGACACAATAAGAAATTCTGGGCTTATGAAATAAGAAAAGCTGCCAGAAAAGAGACAGCAATGAAGTTGGCAGGTATCCTTTATTTTAAGTGGGTATCCTAATTCAAGAACATCACCGCTCCATAAAACATAATATCTGAAGGAGCTGAAAAAAATCTCCTCCTCCCTGACTTGCAGAAAAGGCACACAGGGTGTATATAAATGAAGTGCAGAGATTTCAACAACCATATTTTCAAAGCTACAGCCACAAGCCAAGATGGCTTATGCTGCAAGCATAGTGAACAACCCCGGAGAGACTTTTAAAACCCTGTTCATGACTCATGAGTACAGAGTAGATAGATGCAGCTTGCTCCTGCAAGCCATTTAGCTGCCTGGGGCAGTAAGCCATATTCTCATGCAAAAGTGCCCTGTCTCCTTTTGACTGACCAGGCCTAGCACTGCACCCTTGCCCCTGAGCTTACCGCTGCCCTCCTCTTCTCCCTCCTCCTCCATCAAGGCCAATCCTGAAGGCCCCTTGGTGCCCCACTTTAAAACATAATGTTTTAAAATTTATGTTTTTAGTAGCAGGGATCTAACCCAATCAGGCACTGCTGAAGGGAGAGAGGCAGGCAATGTGGGTGCAGTAATGATCCTCAAGTCACTCCGGAGCTTGGTCGAGAGCACTGCAACTCAAAACCTAACTAAGCAAACATTGAAAATCACACATGGACCCTGTGCTTGGCTGGCTGATTGATGGGGTGCTTTGCCAGCGGGGTCAGCAGGTGGGGTACTGCACCAGGTAACAAATTGGAAGGGATAAGTCCTCAGTGATTAAAAAGCTTGCATGATTAGAGTCAGAGACGATCAGTAAATAATTTCTTTACATAAAAATAGAGTCTCTGTTACACAACTGTGATACAGTTCAGGATTCAGTATAATCTTATTTACCATTATGGGCAATTTAAGTGGTATGAGTTTGATTGCATTTATAACTCTTTTTTATTATTATTTGCATTTATGAATCAATGTGACAGTAAACGTTTTCCTATGTTTATCCACTAGGAGTTTCCTCTGCAATAAGAAAGGAATAAAATAGTTGTGAAGAGGAGGGAGGGAAGGGGACATAGCTGGCTACAGATGCCCAAGCAGCTGGAATGAGGCTCCAGGAGTGGGTGGGTAAGAAGCCGTGCCTGTGGCAGGGGGCTGTCCATCAATAGCTCACAGAAGTTTGGCACCGGACCTGTAACTGAGACGCAGTATGAGAAAAGATGAGATGGCTCTGCTTCCTCAGAATCACATTCCCGGTTTTCTTCATTGCCTCCTGACCCATTACAAATGCCACAAGCAGACATCAATGGCAACACTTGCCCAAAAGAACCTCAGTAGTTTCAGGTAAGAAATAGGATTTTTCCATTTGTGACAGCAAGCCCTTCTGGGCGATTCTGCACCATCAAAATACAGCCATTGCCATTTGGATGGGTTCCTTATTAATTTGCTTATGGGTCTCTGACCACATATAGACACATAGATATAGATTACTTGACACATAAATATAGATCACTTGAATGACTGACATGTGGTATGTTCGCTCAGGTAACAACTGTATTCTGAGAAAAGCTATACAATGCGAATAAAAATGAAAGAAAATAATGAGTTAGATTACCAGCTGTTGTGACTCACCATTGCTTTAAATGAAGTCGATTTAACTGTTTCAGATAATATCATCCCACTGTTCAGAAGGGGGGATTAATGCTCTCCCTGCCCCAAATTCAACATCCAAAATAAAGGAAGAGAAGCCCAGTTTTCAGTAGCTAGGACCTGCAAGCATAAAGCTCCTCAAAAGTTGCACAGCTCATGGCCATGCCCTTTCTAGATAAACAAACGTCTGTGTTTAACTGGCTTACAAAATGGGTGATTGCCAAGCCTGAATATAATACTGAACTTTGTCTTCATGCAAGCATTATTACACAAGTATGCCTAGGAAACACACACACACACAACACACACACACACACACAGAGAGAGAGAGAGAGAGAGAGAGAGAGAGAGAGAGAGAGAGAGAGAGAGAAATCCAGTTGTTGCTTAGCAGCATTCTCTAAAAAAGCCTTCTTGTGGCAACACCAGTGCCAGTGTGCCCAAACGGCAGCAGAAGGCAAATAAGACAAGTACCACCTTTCTTTCCTTCTGGTCTCTCCATGGCAGAATTACATACTGCAACAGATTCATGCTTCCACTGCCCAAGATTTTGTGACAAATGCTAATCCAGTCTGAGAGATCACTTTGGGGATCCCAGAGTGATAAAGAAACCCCAGTGGGATCCCAATCACATGCAACTCCTGGGCCCTGCATAAAAGGTATGACAATTTAAGGTATAGCATAGCTGAAAGATGGTAGGTTGTTTAGCTCTATCTTGACTGTAGCTGTGTGATAGCTCCAGATAGTGCTGCTAGAACTGATCCTTTTCTCCCAACCATTGGACAGCAGCCAGAAGGACATACTTCAATGAAAGTCAAACCCTCATTCAGTCGCAAACTTCCTTATGTTGAAGGAATGTAGATTCAAAAATAAACATTACAAATAAACACTCAAATGAAACACAAGCTTTCAGCTTCCCCCAGGTTCTAGAAGCACTGCCAGGGAGGGCACCAGTAACTTGGTAGTACTCCAAGCCCATTAGCAACACTTTATGGCAAAAGTGAAAAGCAAGGGGAGAATGTGCCACTTGAGACTCCCATTTGTCAGAGGAATATACAATCAGCTAGGATTAAAAAGAGCCAGTTCCTCACATATTGCATTAATTGGAAAGCTCTTTGCTTTCTAACATGTCAGTGAGAATAACAATGATTAAAACAACCACTCAATAAAGTTGACAATATTCAAAAAATCCATCCAGAAATAAAATACTGTGAACTAAAAAAAAAAGGGGGGGGGGCAAATTATTCCTGAACAGGTTAATTCCAGCTGATACAAATCTGCTTACACAAGGCCTTACGATCTATGTTCCACTGCAATGTAGACAATGTAGTATCCCAAATTCAGACAAGAGCACACATGAGCTTCACAGTCTCTGAAAATCCAAGTGCACATTACAGCATATTTCTGTAAAGTCTGTAAGACTACTATGACTGGGTTCACAAGACATTATACTATGGCGGTTTATAAACCATAGTGGATTAGTGTGATGTCTGAACCCACAGGGTGGTTAATGAATAACCCCAACTAGCCATGGTTTATAGTAGGGTTTAACGAACCCCAACAACATTATAATCCATGGTCAAGTAAAAAAAACAGAGACCTTTTTGCCAAGTGCACTCCCAGGAGCTCCCAAGTGCCAAAGCAACACATGGAGACAGCTGGGAAAGGAAACCCCCCTCCCTGAAAGAAATGGGGGATACTTCAAACCTTGAGGAAACCTACATGAAGGGAGAGTCTTCCTTTGAATCACAACTCCTGTGCCCCCTCTGGGTATCCCCCAGGTTTTGCCACTTCCCCAGATGCTATAGAGTTGGGGTAAAGTGTAAAACTGAGAAGACAGTTAGGGCTTTGTATCACCCCGCACCAAATCCCTGCTACTTGGAAGAAAGGAAGCTTGTGCCCCTGTGCTATTCACACTTGGGAAAAGCCTGAGAATTCTGCTGTAAAGGGTGCTTTCCACATACCCTCACCTTTAAAGGTTTGTTCAATGACAGTTATCAGTGGGCAGCAGAGGTGGAATTTGGCATGTATGAAGCTGCCCTTACTTTCTCAAGTATGTTTAACATAGAGACAACTCCCTCCCCACCCAAAAAAAGTCCAAGAACCTGTAGCAAGGAGTGTTTGGGGAGGACTTCCCCTTAGTTCTTCTCCCCCTTCCAAGCAGGATCACCAGGGTGTTTTAGGGATGCCAAAAGGCCCTAACTGTCCCCAAAATTTTAAATTTACTCTGAGTGGATAGCACTTTGGGAAGTATCAAAATCTGAGGAAAACCTTGGGTGGGGCCATCAGGTTTGTGATTTAAATACCTCTGGGAAACAACACTAAACATTTCAGCATTCTCTATCCAGGCAGTCCCCAAGTTACAAATGTCCAAGTTCAGAACAACTCATACTTATGAATGAAATGCCATGAAGCTTTTCATTTTTAAAAAATTATGGTGGAAAACTGTCATCACCAGAGAGAGAGAGGAAGCAGAAGGAGAGAGGGAGGCCTCCAAAGCAGGTCTTCCTGCCCTGACCATCCAGAGAGGTAAATCTCCTGGGCATTTCCTTGCTGCAGAGGAAGCACTGGTGAGTTTGGGTGGGAAGGGGAGGGACTAGAAATATTTGCATTTTCTCCACTTTCATGGGGGTCCTGTGCCCCTAACCCTGGCAAATGTGGAGGGATGACTATACGTAATCTGACTTACAAATACGACTTAAGACGAATTTTCATTTTCTCAGGAATGGAACTTGTTTGTAACCCGTGGACTCTCTGTAGATAATTGATAGGTGATGCAGTGTTGCTTTGATTAGATTAGGAACCAAAGGAAGGTTTGACATTTACAATTTCAGGAGGTCCCCTTTTAATGTGTAGAAAAACTGTATACTGCCTTGTTCACATAAGTTGAACATAACACTTTGGCTGGAATTTTAAAATGCATTTTGTCCTGGTTTGCTATCTCTGTACCAGTTTACCTTTCAAGACAACACACTGTCATTTGAGACAAGGTGTTAATGAAAGAACACATAAAGCAGTGGTAAAATATTGTTTTCCAACAACGTTGTCTGAGTCCAGCCAGCATATCAATGGTGGAGTCAAAGATGAACCCAGAAACATTTTAACCCTCCAACCAGGGTGTTATCAATTGAACTATGTTACCTCTTTAACATAATACATTTTAAATATTCACAATATATTTTACACTGGTAACAAGTCCAATTGTGTGGCTATATAGGTGATACAGAGAAAAGTTATGCAGCTCACATCTCTCTCTCATCTCATCCCTGACTTAAATGGAATGGCCAGGGTCTGCCCTACCAAACTGTGATGAGATCAAGGGCTCTTAGTTTTTCCTTAAGCCTTTAACATTACTTCTGCCTGAAAAGGCAGCAAGTGAATAAGGCACCAAATGAGACTCTCTCCACCATTTCTCCCTTTGGGGGAGGTGAGGAAGCAGAGATGAAAATAATGAATCTGGCACACTGCATCACTTTTTAGCTTCAAAGTGTTGACACTATCCTAAGGAGAAAAGCAGGAAAGTGCAGCAACTGGGAAAGGAAACGGAGAAAGAGAGGGAAATTAAGGGCCTCTTAGTATGCACTAAGAGGGAGCCACTTACTCAGTTGTGAGGCCAACATAAGACATTTCTTATAGGGTGGAAACTGGCAGATAGTTCCCTTGTCGCAATGCTACCCTTCTGTACATGCTGGACTAGAAATGAAGAAGCACATCAAAGCTGGGGCTAATCATGACCCATACTCAGGGAGCAGAGCCCCTCTGTTCAGAAGGAGACACGGGGGCAGAAAGGCCCAGAAGACAAGGGATGGTGGTGGAGATTGCAGTGGCTCCAAGCATTGGCGTCATTTGATGGGTGCCTGGCAATTTAACTTTTGACCTTGCCTAGCTGTAGATGAACATGTCTGCGCCTTCTAGAAAAAAGGAGAAGTAGGATACTGTGGACCTAGCAGGCACGTGCAATGCTTTTGTCCTGTGTGCATGTTAATGGAGTGTAGGCTCAT
Organism: Varanus komodoensis; assembly: GCF_004798865.1. Lineage (NCBI taxonomy): Eukaryota > Metazoa > Chordata > Lepidosauria > Squamata > Varanidae > Varanus > Varanus komodoensis. The sequence continues at coordinate 7,012,630 of NW_025335468.1, read as the reverse complement.
GTGAGGTATTCTGATTAGCATGATTTGCGGTATCTCTCATATATTGCCATCTGCACATTTCTGCAGAATGATGACCTTAAAACAGACAGTTATAAACTTAAGTATCATCCATCATAAACTCTGCAGTTGGATTAGAACTATTCAGTTTTAATGAACCTGAAATGATGATCAGAAATTTTAAGATTGGAGCAACAGTTGGATGTGAGTTCAGAGCTGTTGTTGATGTTCTGATTTCTTTAATGAGTATAATTGTGCTTTATGTGAACTTTACATGCACAATGTTACCTAAGAATATATGCCAAAGATACTTTGTCACTTGAATCCCATTTACTATTGGCTCTGGTTTTGAACACTAAGTTAGTTTGTATATACATCAGAACTTATTTTGACAAACATGGCACTCACAGAATATAAATACAGGACATATTATTGCAAGTTTCCAACACTCCTGAGTGATAGATAATTCTGCACCAGTTTTACAGCATTCATTTCTTTATGAGAAGTATATCCTGAAGGGAGGAGTTTATATAATTTCAAGTGCTTACAGAAGAACAGTTATTGGAGTATTAATATAAACATCTAGCCACAACATCATCTAGCAAATTCACCCTCAGTTGTTAATTAACATTGCAACTTGTCCGGGCAAGCAATAGAATAATGTAGGTTAATATATGTATTCTCTTTAAATTAAAAATCCAAGTACAGAGAGGAAGGTTCTACCAATATAAAGTCAGTCTACTGAAGACTCACTGAAGTTTTTTAAATTGGCCTTATTAGTAAACACACTTCTGCAGTTTTCAAAATCTATGCATAGGTTTATTTGAGCCTCCCTTACCTATATGCTAATCAAAAACAATGTTAATTAATCAGCTGAGAATCTGGGTTTAACTGAATTTTCATGTGCATGTTGATGTGAACCTGCAGAACCCGTACATGACTTTTTTTGTATTATATTATTGAAATGCACACAAAAACACATATTTGTTTCTTACTCCCATGAAAGCATGTATGGAGAAACTGTAGTGATACAAATGGCCAGAGCCTCAGGAGATAGGGAGGCTGATGTTGATAAATTGTGCAGGCAGCTAGAAGTGCATTTACTAAATGGATGTCTGAAAATAGTTTTCCACTAACCTCTGAAAAGTTAAATAAATGAAAAGGAAAACATTAATTGAAAATGCAGTCATACTTACAATTTTAGCATGACATGTGAAGTACAAATATAGAATGGGTGGGAGCAGAGACTGACCAACTTTTTAGAACTTTTTCACTCAGAAGTTAATCTGTCTCTGAAAATAAAAAACCCCTAAGATATGTTTACTAACAACCATATCATGCTGTATCACTAACTGGAATGATTATTATCTATTGCTTGTCTGAGGAGCCTTCACTGTCAATCCAATGATTAATTAATATGCAATTCCCACCAGCCAAACTCATTCCTTTCCAACTATTTGGAAGTAGCTGCAATGTTAGGAACTTTTGAGTTCTTTCAGAACTCAAATGTGAAAATGCTGATCTTCTAAGAAAAATATGTAACATGTCCCTATGATCATCTTCTATTTCATAGGACTGGAGAATCCAGGACATTATGAGTTGATTAACTTAATGTTTCTTCCAAGTAAATTGGGAGAAAGCATTCGTAAAGTTAAAATGAGTAAAAATCAACATGGCTTACACAAAGATAAGCTCTATTTCACTAAACTTTTAGAGTCGTTCAAGAATGTCAATAAATATGTGGACAAAGTTGATCTAATAAACATTGTTACCAAAGAGTCTTCAAAAAACAGCAGGAACGGAGTAAGAGAAGTCCTCTTATGGATCAGCAACTGTTCTATTACGGAACAGAAAGCAGGGAGTAGAAATAAAGGGTAAATTCTCCCAATGGAGAAATGTAAACAATATGGTCCCTCAAGGATCTCTGTTGAGGACAAGCTGTTCAACTTGTTTATAAATGAATTGGAATTAGGAGTGAGAAGTAAAGTGGCCAACTTTGCTAATGTCACCAAGTTATTTAGGATGGTTTAAAAAAAGCGATTGCAAAGAGCATCCGAAGGATCTCTTCAGACTGGAAAAATGGGCATCAAAATGGCAAGTGTAGTCCAATGTAAGCAAGTGTAAACTGATACATACTGAGGCAAACATCCCAAACTTCAAATATTTTCTGATTAAGTCTGAGATAAAAGTGACTGACCAAGACAGAGATCTTGGGGTTCTGATGCACACTGCATAAAAATGTCAACCCAATGCACAGTTGTTGTGAAAAAAGCAAACTTTGTGTGGGGCATAACTGTGAAAAGAATACAAATTAAAACTAATATCATACTGCCCTTATAGAAATGTATGGTGTGGCCACACCTGGAGTGCTGTATACAGTTCTGGTCCCTTGTACAGTGGTACCTTGGTTCATGAACTTAATTTGTTCCACGGTTCTGATTGTGAACCAAATTGGTCATGAACCGAGTCAAATTTCCCCAAAAGGTTCAATGTAAATAAGGTTACTTCATTCTGAACCATATGTAACCATATGTATTTTTTTTTAACCACAAAAATATGAAACAAAGTACAGTACAGTATGAAGAGAGAGAACACTAACCTTGCTTGAGGCGACTTCTGGCATGGAGGCCAGGAAGGTGGGTGGGGAGGAGGTTACTGTTTGGAGGGAGAGTCTGCAACTGTGATCTCGACTAGAGGAAGCCACAACCATGTGTCAGAGTGGGGAAGACAGCCGTGTTTGTGATCTTCCCCGCACAAACACGATCGTGGCCATCTTCCCCGCACGAACGCGATCGCGGCCATCTCCCCCACACGAACACGAATGTGGCCATCTTCCCTGCTCAAACACACTATGACTCGTGGTCGCAGTGCAGGGAAGATGGCAGCAATCATGTTCATGGAGAGAAGATGGCTGCAATTCATCACCCAATGCGGAGTTCACGAATGGAAGCAAAATTTTGCCGAACTTTCTGTTCATGAACAGAATTGTTTGCGAACAGAAGCGTTCGTAAACCGAGGTATTACTGCACTTCAAAAAGATACAGTAGAGTTGGAAAATGTGCAGAAAAGGGCAACTGAATTTACCAAGGGGCTGGAGCAACTCCCCTAGAGAAATGGTTACAATGCCTGAGTCTGTTTAGCTAGAAAAAAGTGCACAATTACAGAAGTGCACAAAAATATGTTGTGGACAAAGTGGATAGGGTGCTCGCGCGCGCGCGCGCGCGCTCTCTCTCTCTCTCTCTCTCTCTCTCTCTCTCTCTCTCTCTCTCTCTGAAAGTTCTAGAACCCAGGGCTATCCCATTAGGTTGATAAGTGGGAGATTCAGGACAGTTTAAAAGAAGTACTTTTTCACAAAATGCATAGTTATACTATGGAATTTGCGACCACAGTTTGTAGTGACGGCCAGCAATTTGACGGCATAAATTAATGGATAATGCTAGCAATGCTTACTAGCCCCACTGGCTATGTGCAACCACCACTGTTAGAAGCAGTATGCCTTTATATGCCAGTTTTTAGGGAACACAACCAGGAGGTTGCTATTGTATACATGTCTTACCTATGTGTTTCCCATAGGTGGCTGTTTGGTCACTGGGTAAAAATGGGGAAGCACATTTGATCTGATCCGGCATGATCTTCTTTTGCCCTTACAGGACATACAATGTAAAAGCATCTTTGTTGCTAGCTGGAGTTATACTGCCTAATCTGTAAAGGAGAAATGTATCATAACATAGACACTAGCACATATTCTATGAATGCATCTCACTTGAGAACATTTCTAAGTTGCACATATATGATTCATGGGTTTAAAGCAAGGCACAGACATGAATTTCTTTCACAATAGTTTGAGTATTTAAATACATAGTTAAAAAGAAAACTATATAAAACTGTCACATCCCACCATTATAGTTAAATCATGCACCAATTATTCATGATGTTAAAGTCACTAAGCAAAGATTCATAACCAAGTCAATACAGGGAGACCTATAATAAAAAGCATTCTAAACATTTGATTAATATTGATATGAATATATTTTATAATAAATATTAATTGTTCATTTTTCTGACCCTTTGCTTATTGCTAAAGATTTAGTAGCACAAAGTGAAAATAAATCAGTTTCCTTATCAAATCCCTCAAAGCCTGAATGCAGAAATAAGCATTTACAAATGGACTGTTTTACTGAATTGGATCTCACAAATGCAGCAAGAAGAAGAATAAATGAATATATAAAGTATTGTCTGTTCTGAGTGGCAGCAGCTCAGCCTAAAGCCTCAGAAAGACATATTTCACAGTTCTGCCACCTGATATCCTTTAACTAGGATATCAAAGACTGACCCATGAGCATATAAAACTTGTGCTTTGCCAAACTATGTACTATTCCATAGTTTTAGGGCTAGAGGGAATTATTTTTGTGTATCCAGCATTAAAAGAACCTTTTAACTCTTGAAGAAGGCCCAAACGGAAAATTTCCCAATGTCAGGGTAGGCAAAATAAATGATTTTTTAATAGTCTAAAAAAATCAGATTTTTAAAAAAATATTTTTTAAAAACTTGTATTGCTAAAATGCTTTTCCTTTTTTATAAAAGCTCTACATGATCATGTGTTATAGTTCAGCTATCACATTATGGAACAGAAAATATAAATTCCAATCCTATACTATGAGAGACTGCATTTATATAAACTTTTAGAAAAGGTTTTATAAATAGGGACTTGGTATGCAGTCCCTATCAATTCCATAGGCTTCTGTTTATTTATTCATGTATTACATTTTTATACTATCAGACAGCCAAAATTCTCTGGTCAGTTTACAATGATTTAAAACATAAGGTACAAAAAATTAAATTGTTAACATAGTATAAATGTGAAAACTACAGTAAAACCTAGTAGCACTACAATGATTTAAAACAGAATGTAAAGCAGCATGAAAATAAAATTCCTGGGAAAATAAACTCTTGGTCTCCTCAAGTATCCAATTCATTCCATACTAGAAGATAACATCAGAAAAATGTGCAGTTCTCAAGCTGGGTTTGTCCCCAGAGATATATACAACAAAATATGGATAAAAGAAAAACCATAGCAGAAATACCATATTCCAACTAAAATTCAAGTTATTCCAATCCAGGAGCTTTTTTCCCTCTCAACATTATATCATGTTGGAACTTCTTAGAAGCCCTATTGAAATCTCCAGTATTGTTTTCAATAGTTTCCTTGGGCGGTACTGATTTATTTAGAGTGGTGACTCCGGTGATTGTCCCTCTGCTAGGACCAAGTCAAGACTTTATCTCTCTCCACCCCTTCAAAAGTGTCAACGAACAGAGGATGATTGTAGTCAACCTGGGCAAGGTGAAAAAGCCTGGAGAGAAATGTAAGAAAGGAGGAGCAAGCAATAGAAGTGAAAGTAAAACAATGTGAGAAGGACACCTTCGGTCTGGAGGTTTTTTGAGTACAGTTTCCATTGTTTCAAGGGAAAAAAACTTTAATGATAGCATGCTGTAAGAGAGACTTTATTTTAGAATATTTTAATGAAGTTCCTGGACCTATGGGAAAGACAGACTTGCATGCAAAATGCAAGCAATGCAACAATGGATGCAAAGTCCGCTTGCTCAAATGAAAGATCATGAGAAGTTTCCTCTCTCAGGAGAAAGTTGCTTTGAAAATGACAATAAAAATATCTCTGAGTATATAAGTATTGTGTGTGCTTGTGTAACCACAAAAGTAGGAGCTGTCTTCCTCAAAGAAGCAATTTACACAACTGGAAATTCACAGATAGTTGAATATTTACAAGGAGTAGCAATAAAAGCTATAGCAAACGGTGAGAAAAACACTAAATGGCTAGAATATGGCTTGGTCACAGATAATGCTGCAAGGGTAACCAAGATGAAAAGAAATCTAGAAGGAAGTGAAAAAAATCCTAAACTAGAGCTGGGGTGCTCAGTTGATACACCTTTTAGCTAAGGACCTCAGTGCTCCAGAAATAAAGGCTAATGTCACAGAAACTGAAACACTTCTGAAACCTTCAGCAGCTACTTTGAAGGAAGTGGGAGGGACCAAGCTAGTTCTCCCACAAAACTTGTGATGGAATTTAGTAGTACACTGTACTGAGCATGATATCAAGAATTGGCCTAATCTGATGTTTTGTGAACAAAATCATTGTATGTTGTATGTTAAGCACATTGTGAGAACGCAGCCTCACTGGAGAAGCCAAGAATGCTAGGAAAGATTAAAGGCAGAAGAAGAAGGGAAAGACAAACTATGAGATGGATTGATTCTATAAAGGAAGCCACGGCCTTGAATTTACAGGACTTGAGCAGGTTGTCAATGCTTAGGGAGGGCACTCATTCACAGGGTCCCCATAAATCAGAGATGATTTGATGACATGTAATAATGCCATCAACAATGTTTTCTACAAGTGTACAGTGTTTTCTTCCTTTGAACTACTTCATTCTAAATTGAAAAATGGTTTGGAAAGTGAGGAAGCAGGAATACTTATTTTTCTTTCCAAGATTATGAATAGATGGGGAAAAGAAGATGAAGACTATTAAGTTGGCCGAATAAGGCTGTATTGTCATGTTGACCTGGCTAATGTTGTTCTTAAGTTCCTGACTGAACTGGCTGACAGTCTGTTCAGTCTTTGGGGTGGGAGGATTAAAAAGTCATTAAAAAATAAACTTGATCTGAACATATCTAGAATATTGTAAATGTATAACCAGATTATATATAAGAAACAAAAATCCACAATACAGTGTTATTTTAGTTAAAACAGTTTCACTGTCTGTCCAGAGTTGGTCGTCAATTATCCTAATAGAGTAATAGAAGAAAATCTTTCCAATACCCATTATTGTTCAGCTGGAGATCGTTCACTAGCCAGTGCCTTCACACGTATCTGTTTCAGTGAGCTTTGCTAACTCTTTTGTTATCTATTTAACTTTTGTGTGAAGGTTATAGCAAGAATGCACTTTTGGGAGGACGCGGCATACGATTAAATTGCACATTTCTGAGTAGCAACTTAATCTGTGATTTAAATCAAATTTAAATCAAATCTACACTTAGTAGAGTTAGTGTTTTCTCAGGTAAGTAGCCCTGTTGCAAAGGTATCTGAATCTGATGTGTGTTGTCTCCACAGCAGAGCCTAGGAGTAAACTGAGCAGTCCCCATCCTCCACAATATTAACCATACTATTTGTCCAAAGGGAGTTACTGGGATGAAAAGAATCATAGTATGCATTGGAAGTTTCAGCTAAGGATGGAAGATGTTGGTCTGGCACCAGGGCTAACAGTGGTAAGTCACCTGATCTACCAGAAATTGTGGACCTGTTCTCTTGCTTTAAAATGTACAATTATATTCAAAATATGCAGTTCCAGGAAAAACATGCTATTCTAAAAGAACATTGCTGAAGTTCAAAATTCAAGCCATGTCAAAGTTGCATTGTTAATGAACTGAGTGAACTAGACTGTCACTCTTGGTGGGCATCTCAGGATCATCATGACCTTGGTTCTGAAGGAGGAGGAGACCCCAAAGATTCAGTGATGAGATTTTTGGAAACTCGGGGAGAGGCAGATGACTTTGAAGTGTCCTGAAGGTGACTGGCCACAGGTTCCCAGGCTGACCAGGAGAGCAGGAATATTTTGGAAGAGAGGGGGGGAACCAAGAAGGGGAGGAAGGAGAGCTACTGCATTGCCCATCACTGACCCCATGATGAGGCATTTGGAAAGATGAGCTGCCCAGTTAGGGGGCTTGTATAGCTCTTGCCAGCTAGTCCTTCACCAGCAGGACCTCCACCTCCCAAGGGTGGATTACACAGTATTACTGAAAGAGAAGGATTTGGGGGAGAAGTTCCCAGACTGGGTTCAACAGTCATGGGCAAAATAAGTGGCATATAAATGTTTTAAACAAACAAACACTCTTGACATGAGCAGAGGGTTATCTTCTAACTCACTGGAAGGTCCTTAGAATTACTTTGCCTTGTAGCTACGAACTGCCAATAAAGAACAGCTTTGCAAAGAAACTGTCTGGTGTTTTGGAGCCTAAGGGCATGAAGGGAAGGGCAGAGCTCATGACAGCTAGCTTATGTAAAAGGGGGCTAATAACAATATGAAAAGTATAACAACTCCAGGTTCCTCTAGAACTGTACTCCTTGACTGGACATATTCATTTCTCCTTCAACAAGAACACTCCTCACAAACCCTACTGCTGCTATCTAGGGCTACCTTGCCCAGTTTGGCACCCTGTAGATATTTTGGACCAGCTCTAATTGCTCCAGCCAGCACGGTTAATGGGCGGGCATATTGTGAGTGGTAATTCAAAGCATTTAGGGGACACCAGCAGAGAAGGCTGTTCTAGAGAGTGCTCACCAGTGTTTCCAAGATGAAGGAACACAGGTCATGAAAAGTTCTCAGTGCTATGTTGTAGGGCAGTGATACCATAAAACATTCGGTATGACATTCTTAAAGCAGCTGTATTGGGTTCATGCATTTGGGGTTTCCCCCACTTATTCCTAGGTGTCAGTTTTTGACCCTCACTCAAAATTATGTTGGAGTTCAGAATACCGCTTGAATATAACACTCCTTTGCATTAGTGCTGATCTGTTCCCAGCATCTTCTACAACCCTCTGTAGGCATCTACAAGTCATGGAAAATGTAAGTAATAAAGTGTGCACAGAAGAAAGGTGCATTGCTGAGTTTGAACAACACATGCTACATGCACAAATTACAAGCACAACCACTGTATACTGCAGCTGTGCCCTCCTTATCAAGCACAGGCAGTTGGAATGGTTCCTCTGTATGACCGTGGAAGAGGTGTGCAATGTCAGAGCTGACCATCATTTTGGTGAGTACCTGTCTGTATTGCCCTCTGCTCCACTGATAGCCTTTGGATCACCACTTTGGGGAAAAACTAAGTACAGGAATCAATTCGGTGTTCAATCAAGCAAGTGAAAGATCAGTGTCACCTCAGGTAAGAAATCAATCATAAGGAGGCATACATTTCAACAGCGAAAAAACCCACTAGAATTAGGCTGCAGAAAAGCATGGAAATGTGTTAGATAAATTAAGAGTATAAATAATACTAAGGAACCCAACATCTGGTTCTGAATATTCTATGTAAGGAAGAAATACTACATTCATAGAGCAAATTATCTGAAATCATCAGTTATTTTGCTGTGGGGGCGGGGGGGGGGAGAGGGATGTTACACCCACCATGATTCTTTTAGGACAGAAATATGCTAACTTGTATGGATGACACAATTACAAGCAAAGTGGAAAAACCACACAGAGTCTCAGTTACTATGCTGAAATTCTGTGTCTTTAGGGAGTGCCTGCAGATCTTGCCCTGAACAGAATGTTGTGTATACACAAATGGAAGCACAAGGTTATGGTTCTTCCTTTAAAATATTTTCAAAAACCCTTTGTTTAGGGCTACTGAATTGTCTATAATCCATCAGTCCACAAGGGACTGATACAACACCATAGAACAATTTGTCTGGAATGAAAAAAGTTCCTTTTCCCAGAGAAGCCAATTTAAAGCTCAGTTCATGTCACTTCTGTTTGTCAAACCAGCATAGAATGAGTGCTACAAAGCACTGATATCCACAAATACGGCTGCCATTTCCCTAACTTTACTCAGAAACACAAGTCATGTCTATTGGGGGTATAAAGAAGAGGCATAAATAGAAGAAACCCGGTCTTTGCTGTTGCCTAGACAATTGAACATATGTTTCACCTGCTGCGCTCTGGATCCATTTTGTCAGCCAGCTGACAGATCCAGAAATTATCTCAGGAATCCTGTTCCGGAAAGCGCACTCTCAGATGTAACCAGTTGAGTAGACTTAACTCTTATGCTAAGCCACCTTGGAAAAAAGGCTACGCACTGTGGATTATTTACAGAACAATCTATAATGCACCTGATGGATGACTGGCCCCACCATGGTTTGTTTTCTTCCTCCTCTCCCCTTGGTACATCAGCTGGTATCCCATGGTCCTTTGAGAGAGCCTGTCTTGTCTCATCTTCCCTGCTCCAATCACTACCCCTTTCCATTTGCTATTTTTTTATTTCTGAGGACACAAAAATGCACAATTGGGTTCTGTTTTATGACCTTTAAAATTGCACAATTCTGTTCATATTATTATTAGCTTTGCGTGTATTTTGTAGATGCAGAAGTGTGCACTTATGGCTGTTCAATATAAGCAGTCTTGCCTTGTCAATGGCCTTCTAAGTCTTAGCTATCAAGGTGCTAAGAGTAGGCAATGTACATGGAAAGTGCCAAGACAACAGTGCTTATAGTCTAGTTCCGGTGTGGAGTAGCAGTTAGGCTACTGGATGTGGACTCAGGAGACCCGGGATCTAAGCCCCACGCAGCCAGGAAGCTTATTGGGTAACTTAGGGCCAGTCAGTAATGTATTTATTTATTTATTTATTTACTAGAGTTGTATCCTGCCCATTAGCCAAAATGGCTCTCTTTCAGCCTAAACTACCATGCAGGGTTGTTGCAATGATAAAATGGATTATGTAAGCCATCTTGGTTTCTTTCAGGGAAAAATGGGGGATATCAATATAATAAATAAATTAAATAACTGACACACAGTTGCTTGCTGTCAATTGCCTAGGCATTGATTGAAAAGTAAAGACAACGTAGTAGCAGAAGAAGGTGCTCTAAATACGGGGCTGAGTGATGATATTCCTCCCTAGCAATGTACAGTAATTCTCTGGCTCTGAAGTGTTGAACTGACAGTTCTCAGTGCCATCCATATTTTCAACACACCCTGAGCCTCTAGCTGCTCTAGAAAGGGAAGATGTCTGCTCTCCCGCCCCCGATGCACACACTTTTGAGTCTCCTTTTTGGAGGACTTACTGTTGTGGTTACTGCAGTTCCCTGTCAGTAAACAGAGAGAAAATACATGCAAATTTTAAAGCTGTCAGGAACCCACGGCAGTGAGTGCTCCAACAAGTGGGAGTCGTAGAAGATAGTGAGAAGTGTCACTTCAGCCCTTACAAATCAGAGCATTACATTGCTGAGGGAGTGGCCAACCCTTTCACTGCTTTTCCGCCTTTACTTTTCAACGGATAGCTAGGCAATGGACAGCCAGCAGCTATCCTAAAATTAACTACACAGAATCGCATCTTGTCAATCTGTTTCCAATTCCATTTTCACTTTGAAAGCTGAAACTTACAAGACCAATGAGAAAGCAAGACTACATATATCTGACAGCTGAAAGTGCCAACTTGTGCACCTGTAAAAGATGGATGATATTTTGAACATATTTGCACACTTTTCTGAGGTCAAAACAAAAAAGAGGAAGAAGACTAGTGGTGCTTGCTAAAAAGTACCACTTGAGCATCAGTTCAGGAGTTGTCACTGGCAACCCTTATCCTTACCCTTCTCAGCAGGATATGGGTGATGGCAAAGTTTGGTAGATTTGCTGATCTTGTTGAGCAGCTAGCTAGCCGAACCCTGCAACCTACAACAAAATTGCCTTGCCACGTTCAGACAACATGAAAACCCATCATGGGTCAAACAGCCTGTAAAACAATGGGTGTCTGTGTGGCTTGCTGATGAAAAATAAGCCACCCTGTGGAAAACAGTCTGGATGTGGGCAGTATGACAAGCCACCATGACAAGTTATCCATAATAGGTTATTTTGTCATGCAAACCAGGTTAATATCCTATTGAAATTACAATCCTCACTCTCCCTCTGTTCATTTTTCATTGCAGCCAGCCTTTACATATTTGTTTGAAACAACATTATCCTAACTTTCAGCAACAACTCTGGGAACATTTCAAAATGCAGCTGTGATTTTCTTGAATCAAGTTCATAAGATGCATACTTCTCACTTCATTCTCTTAACCTATCCATTCATTGAGTAGCAAACTCATGTCTCTTTGTTCTGTTACATATTCAGCACTAATGACATTTTGCCACTGCAATCTGTTCAATTTACAGTATAGTCACACTGGCATTTCATAACTGGGGTCTTGCTACAAAATGCTGCAGTAAGAAATAACTTCTGTTCGGCGTTTCAAACACTCCATTCTATGCTAGCGCCACCCCCACCATAGTTTTCTTAGTTTTGTTCCCAATGACCAATCTACATTCTGTCAACATTCTGTGCTACTGTATCTTTATGGGACTGCTTTGGGTCCTCCCTCTCACACTTAGGGATTTTTCTAAAAAGTGTTGGACATCTACTAACCTCAGCTTTATCCCAAGGTTGCTTACACTCCCTTCTTGTACGTGGATTATGCCATTTTGGTACAGCTCCATGAATTTGGGTAGGTTTGCGTTGGAAATAGAGGGAGTAATTTTTGGCACTATCTCAGATTACAAGATTGCAACTAATATTTTAATGCTGAGAAAGTTCATTCTTTTCGAGATAGCCTCATCAGCTGCAGTGAATGCTATTGCAATATACAAAAACAAGGGCAAGGGCTCAGTGAAAATCTAACAATCATTCTTCAAGTGGAATACTGAGATAACCTTCTAAAGCAGCCATAGATCCATAGATAAGACACCAGGGTCAGTTCCCATGTCAAGATACCCATGTGATATTGTGGTATGCAAATAAGTGACAGCTACAATGATCGCACTATCAGTCATTTTATGATCCACTTTAGTTTATGATATTTAAGTGATAGCCAGTAAAGAACTGGCTAAATGGGATAGGGCTAGAAACAGGAAGGCTGTTTTAACAATATAAAAACTATACCTATTGCATAGCTATTTCTGTAATCCTGGTGATATCTGAGCACAGATCTGATATATAACATAAAAAGCAAGGTACATGTTTCACAGTAGCCTTAGCCCTAAAGTGTTAATGTTCTTGTTTGTTACTTATGAACTGTGATTAATATTTCCCCCTTAGCTTGTGTTTATACTAATTGGGGCTTTGAATTCTGGACAATTAAAAAAGAAAAATCTGGCCCAAGTGTCTCTAAAACTTCCTACATTTAAGAAGGCCTACTTTACTCTGAAAATATCTTCTTGTAAAGCATACACACCATTATGTCCATAGTAAAGTCAGTTATTCTACATATAGTTAAAGCCCATGGGGTTTTCAAATCCATATAAAAGGCCTTCTCAAAGGCTAATTTTATTTCTCCATGTTTGAAGGAAGAAGCATGTTGCAGAGTATGGTGAGGCCTATAATACCCACAAATGTTCCTTGCCCAATGCAGTTCATAAGGTTCAATTATGCCTAATTATGTCTATAGGAGTAGCAAGATAGACCAGTTGATTCTAATTAGGGGTAAAACGAACTGCAGCTCCTTCATTGTAAAGGCAAATTTGCAGCTCTCCAAATGATTTGGCCCACACTCCTCAGGATGTAAGCTAGAGATGAGAAGAGCTGCAGACTAAACCATCTGGAAAGGGCAGAAGTTGCCCACCACTGAACTGCATCAGGAGCCAACAAATGATCATAAGGAAACAACAAATAATCATAATGCTCTGCCTAAACTTTGACTTGGAAGGAGTAAACTTAAATTCTACTTCTGCACAAGAAACTTCAGTTCCTGGCAGTCATTGTTGGTGCAATGTCAGACACTCCTCTGTCCAGCCTACCAGCTCAGTTCCATCCTCCAAGAGCCAACATTCTATGGTATGAACACATACATACAGTATCATGAATGTTATTATGTAAATGCAACCAATTCTGTCAAGATAAACAGATGTCCTAGAACAACAATTCCTAATGTATTTACAAATCTGTTTCTTTTCAGACTTCCATCTTGTTCTCAAACAGCAGATGAAGAGGTAAAACTATTTCTAGATTGTACTGTGTTATGCTACAGATGTAGGCTCACACAACTAAATGATCATCCTTGTAATTAACTGCCTAAGTTCCAGAAATGGGTATTTTTTCCTCATCAACCAGTTCATACCTTGGATAGATTCCAAGGCCTGTTTGTATTGGTTGGGTCTGTATCAAATTCTCTCAGCAATTTTGTCTATTTCAGGTTGTTCTGTTTATTATAGTTGTTTTGCTTTCAAATATTTTTTTAAAAGTTCATAACTAACTCAGAAATCATATTTTAATACTTAAGAAAATAAGAGCAAATCAGGTGTCATGACACTCTGACAATATGGGATCAGAAGAGAAGACCAGTCCAAAGTTGTCAACAGCATCGCAACTATATTTGTACCTGCTGCACATTCTGAACACTCATTAAAGCATGCCAAATCCTTCACACCGAACATAGCTGGAAGAAGGCACCTGCTCACACTGTCATCATAAAGTACTCCAGTAGCATATCCAAACTGTGAATTTACTCCTTCAGGAGGAGTGTAATCCTATATGGACCATGCTGCTAATTGCAGATTACCCACCTTCAACATCTCCTTCTTATATGGGCTAAATTAAGTTTACTAGTCCTTATCCAACACATCACCTCCTTAGTGCCTCAACAGGCTTCAAGTGATAATTTATCATCAATATACTGATGATAATTTACACTAAACCTCTCACAACCTCCCCAAACAGTTTTTAGTTTCATAGTATGTTACACAGTATGGACAATAAGAGTACCAAACAGGGCAATTCTCATGGGGAAAATAGTTATCCCTCAGTATCATGTTATAGTTTTGAGGCCATGAGATAATGTAAACGTCCCCTTTCCTCTCTGCCAATGTTGTGGTGACTCCCTACACATTTAAGGCCTGGAACAACTGCCCCTATGCCTTTCAGAGACCTGTTATTCCCAGCATCACTCTCTGCATTCTCTGAAACACAGAAATGGAACAACTCAAAGCATTACCACCCAATTCCAAGCCTGGAAAACAGCATAGTAGGATACACTGATTGATGTTAACTGAAAACCACTGAAGGATTGAGAAGAATCAACAGAGTCAGAAATAAATGCTGTTCCTCCCTCAGCAACAGTCATCATCCCGCATGACTAAGACAGTTTCCATCCCATAACAAGACCTGAAACCAAACTCATATGGGTTTATACAGAAATGGATGCCTGAGGCAACAACCTCCCTTTGTTCCATCATTAAGTTGGCCCTGTGAATCAAAGTGCTCTTACTTGTGATGAAGTTCCATTAAACACAGTAGGATTTGCTTCTAAATGAGAGAGTTTAAAATCTGAATTCTATTCACTATGGGTTTTTTAATGCCTCCAAAATCTGAGGAGTGTTTTGAAAATGAAAAGAAAAGGCAGCCAGCTGGCAAGAAAAGCCTTCAGTTCATGGGGATCCCAGTTAATACCAACCAATACAAAATGGTGTACAACTTAGTCCTATCACATGCTAATATTGCTAGCACCCAAATGTTTAGGATGAATATGCTAAACATTTCCAGTACCACAAATTGTGAACTTCACAAGTTATTAGCTTTCTAATTTAGGAATGGTAGTGTTTCAAACAGGAATGTGGAGATTAGCAAGGTGGAAATGCAGAACTATTACTAGTTTTAGAATATGAAATGCTGTCTTCCTGCAAAGCAGCACACATAGCAAATTGAGGACTTGATTTCATTTGAATAATAAATCAGAATTTTGGTGCTTTTGTCTTCACATCTGATCTGTTATCTAAGCACAAATGTTTCCTTGTGTGTCATTGCAAACAGAAAAGCACATCCTTTTTGTTCATTACTGTTAATTACAGTGCAAACCTCCCACAATTAACTATGCTATGGTGTAATTCAATGAAATATAAACCATCTCTTCCTCATCTTATTATATGCAATTTGTTGTCACCATTTTCAAAGATGCTTCCTCATAATACAATTTTACAAATATGATCATTAGATTGCCACACTACTTCAGGCATCCCCCCTATACATGCACACACTCACTGAATATAGATTCTACAAGTCCAGTTTTAGGAAACAATAGTACAATCCCTTTGACCTCTGCCTTGCACAATAACAAATGGACAATTGTCTTACCACAGAAGTCTAATTATACATGCATGGAATTCTTACACTCCATTATTAAGATTTTTTCCCCCAGCTTTTGCCACACTACCCATATTATGGAAAGGCTGTATGCAAATGTTTTGCAGCCTTTTGCTTTTGAAACTAGGAGGCCATAATCCTCCCTTTGTAACATCAATCATTTTCAGCAAGGCTGATGTGCCAGCTCTGGAGGCTCCTCAGGACAAGCTTTACTTCCCCTGCTTTGAATGAGAATCAGCAAAGTCATCATCCAGACCTTTGAAATGCATCTTGGGTATGTTTTGCCAGGTCAGTTTGGCATACCCAGGACCAGAAGTCGCCAGCTTCCATTGACAGCACAGACACAGAAGAGTCTTGTCAGTAAATATTCCTTGTTTTACACTTAGAAAGAACACCATCATTTAGCTGCAGAGAGACCCAAGAAAGCTTTTCAAAGTTCAGCAGGCACCTGACAGCTCCCCTTTCATTACAACCTTTGCAAGGCAGCCATGAGCAATGGCCAGCATTTACCTTCCCAATTCCTTCTCCTTTGATCTTCAAGAACACATATTTTTGAGAAAAGCAGGCAGGCATCCCTGGGAGGTTTCTGCAATAGTTCACAGAACTAGGAGTAATTGTAGACACAGTAGAAGGAGGGATATGAAAAGGAAGGAGAATTCTGCAGACCACAGATAAAGATTTCTTCAGGGTATCTTCTGGTTTATGTTATATTTCACCAAATTAACTTTCAAAGAGGCAGCAAGCACCTTCCATTCCTCATTGGGCCTTCATGGAATGCTATGACCTGATTCCTCACAGCACTATTCTATAATTGTAGAATGCTCATGCAACTTCATTTAGTTACCTGCAGTTGAGTACAGCAAGATTACAGAGCCTCCAAACAACTTGAATTTTCAAATTTCCCCCATCAAAAATATACCATCTCCCTCTAGGAGACACAGTAAAAATCATGTAAAAATGAAACATATTTTTAAAATGATGGACATAAACAATTATTAGGGTTCAGAACTCTGAATCTTTCAAAATTTGACTCAGAAAGAAAACAGCCATGTTCATCACTCCCAACTATATTAAGAATGAATCTGAGAGAAAGAAAACACATATTCCATTCCTGTGTATACTTTCTCAAAAGATAATGTCAGTGAGTTCAACAGGATCGGCTCCCAAAAGGGGGTGGATAGAACTATAGTTAAAACCTGGAAACTATTTTTAGGCTTTTAGATTTTATCTCAGTATCATCTCATTGTGTGTGCACATGGGTGTACATCAGTGAAAATAGTTAGAGGCCTGTCTATAATCAGATGCAAAATCATAACAATCTTTGCTCTAGTTCAGCTCCTTAAAGAGCTGGAAAGGCAGACAGCAGCAAACCTCTGAGCAAACATTCACTTATCCCCCCCTAATCACTTAGGAGGAAGATAGGAAGATTAACAAGGGGAGGGGGAGGGGAAATTGCAGCTAACCCTTTAGGAGCATAATACCTCACTATATAGCTTCGTCCAAAAGTCTGCAGTTCTATGCTCACTTAGCTGTAAGTCCAGCTGAACTTGGTAGAACTTGCATCTAAGAAAACATGCTCAGGATCAGTCTGAAATATAACAAACATAGGTGTTATCCGCCATTAATAGACACTTTTGTGGTTGCCTATTGAGTAAAGTGGGAGACCTCTGATGGCACAAGGCAAAACTGTGATGATGAGAATACGGCTGAATTTGTACCTCTAGGGCCTCTTATAGTGTATGGCAGGAGATCACCTCTGGATACAGCATTCACTATTTTTATTGGTGCACCATGATACTGCAATCATGTTTGGGAGAGTTTTATTTTCCTGGCTCTTTATTCATGTCAAGATACATTTCACAGTGGATCAGGTTGGTGAGAAGAAGGATCTTTCTACTCAGCATTGAGAAGAATAAAAGGTGAATAGATGCATTGAGCTACTGCAGTATAGGGAGGAGGAGGAGGATAAAACAAATAAAAGTCGCGTTCCATTTTAAAGCAGTTCCATTCTCGTAACCATTCCAATCTACAAGCGGTTGCTATGGGGTTTGAGGAGGAGGATGAAAAAGAGTTGGGGGGGGTTGCAATCAATCATTGCAGAAAAGCTTGGTCCCTTTCAGAGAAAGATCTCGATTTAACTCAGTCCCTAAGAAAATTGCGGGGACTGCAGAGCTGCTGCCATGCAGGGCGGCAAGAAAACAAGCAGAACAGAGGCAGCAGCTGGAGATGGAAACGCCTATTAAATCCTTTAGACAACAGATGGGCAAAGCTCTGCTGTCTGTATAAATAAATAATAAAAAAGCAAAACACAATGCACCATGTTTTATTGTCCCACCATAATCAACAACACCTAACAGCCACAAGCCCTAAGGAATACCTATTTGGTATGTGTGTATACCCACTCCCTTTCTCTAAAAATGTTGAACTGGAGTGACTCAAATCTACTTCTGGGATCACCTAGTGAAATCTAGTGGCCAGACAAGCTTGCCTACCACACCTGTTACCCAAAAGGGGCTAAAAATCAAGAAAGACTGACAGGCAGAGAGTTGATATTTATTTCCTGCTGCTTCTTTTTTTGGGGGTGGGGTGGGGGTGTTGCAGTGCTCCCGTCTTTGCAATTACACTTCTCCTGCCCTTGAAGTGAATCCACCTACGCAGGCAACCAGCAAGTCCAAATCTTGAATGCATTCAGGGGATCTAATTATGTCACGTAGGGCAAAAGCACCTGCTCCCTGCTAATGCCCTGCACTACATTTCCTCCTTTTAGTTATTTCTTGCCATTGTTCCCTTCAGGCAACAACCACAACAACAACAACAAACCTCTGTCAGTTGATGGAAGGGATTCTTAAATTAATTGTAAAAATACAGTGAGATTAAAACAAATTAACATAGCCAGCATTGGATTTTGTTTTTTGCTGCTGTTGTTTTTTCTTCTGGGGACTTTTTCCATTTTGATAGTGCCAGGGATGCTTACCAAATAACCATCGATGCCACCGACTGGACTACAATCTCCTCCCTGCTACCCCGACACACACACACACCCCGCACCTCCACCAACTGCACCTTAAGGACTACACCCTTTTCAATCATGATGTCATAAAGCTTTGCTGGTGACTCCCAGCTTCCTCCTCCGCTTCACTATCCACTGTGTGCATCTCAATTCAATAGAAATCTAGTTTTAAAAAGGAAATGAAAGTGGTGCACTGAATCAACACAAAATTCACCAGCCGCGGAGCATCGTTCCTCATCCCCCACTCCCTTCGATCAGCCCCTCCCCGCATGCACTTTGACTGTCATCAGAACACCACCCCTTTCCAGGAGTGATCCGCACAAAGCAACCTGAGCTTGTTAAAACAAGATTTAAATGACAAAAAACGCGCATACACCACCACACACACAGAGAACCACCTTAAAGTCGAACACTCTATTATCAGACGCAACAGCGAAATACACGGAATGACCAGAGAGCCTCGATTTTCCTATCTCCATAATCTCAGCAACTGCTAGGGTTGCTACTGCTGCCGCTGCTGCCGCCGCTGCTGCAAAAGAACCAACCTGTCTGTCCTTTGCCAAGGGTTTTCTCCAAGCGGTAGGGTCCAACATATTGTGCGTGCTGAGCTCCGCTGCCTTCTTTGCCAGTTGATGTCATTTCTACCTGGTTCTGTAATTCTGCGCGGTTTTGCCTTGTGTTGTGGTTGGGGAACCTCTGGGCTCTTTTTCACTGCAGTTCTCTAAATTCCCACTTTGCCGCTGTGCAAGCAAAGCTCCCAGTCTGTCTCTCCCTTTCTCTCTCACTCTTGTGCTGATCTTAGTCCACTTGGCTGAAGATTCACTCTTCCTTTTCCCCCCCTTCACTCCGTTTCCCTAGGAAGCTGATGCCCAGGAGCTGTTATTAGTCGGTGTTTAGTGAGGGAGGGGGCAAATCTAAGATCCAAGCTTAAGAAGCATGGTGCTGGTCATCAGCACTCCGCACGCCTTAATTCTCTCTAGGAGCTGTTCGGGGAGCTGAAGCTGGAGTAGCGGAAGAGCTGGGGCCCGCAGCTCCGACTGACATTGGAGGCAGCCAATCCCTGACAACACCTCCGCCTGCCTCCCCCCCCCCTCCATCCACTACCTTTTCTTTTCCATCAGCATCAGCAGCAGTCGCTGCCTTTGCCTGCTACCGAGCATCATAACCAATGGCAACAGCAATAAAACTGTGAGAGGATTCGTCTTCTGATAAGGTCGGTAGTTAATCAGAATTCAAAACTCCGCCGTGTTTTAAACTTTACATGGATAGGTCGATGAAGCAAGAGCTGCAGACTGTGTATCAACTGCACTAGACCAACGAAACCCCTGCAGTTCAGCCACCTAAACCTATGTTGCAAGTAATGCTGAGGTGCTGGCATGAAAATAAAATTTTAAAAAGCACACACCCATACACTCCAAAAGGAGGAAAAGCAAGAGGGGAAAAGAATAGTAAAATATGGGGGAAAGGCCTTGCAAAGAGGGACACAGAAGGCGCTAGCTGTTATCAAAGCAGAGTTGGTTGATAACTAAGTTAAGGGATTTTTGCTTTTTATCTGAAAGATCTTTGGCTAAATCTCTGTAAAATGAACCAATCTTAATTACATATGAATATGTAGTAACATATTTTTAATAAAAACACTTGTTTTTCAAAGACAAGTTAGAGGAACAAACTTGCAAAAAAGGGGAGAAACTAAGCTAGTGTCCCTGTGAACATCTAACTATATAAGGCAAGGGGTAACAGCAGCATTACGCATTTGTTAGAATGCAGGTTGTGCTGAATGAGTAAAAAAGGCACTTAAAGGGAAGAAGGGGGTCAGAAGCAGGGACTGCCTGCTTCTTCCATCCATGCACTTTCTTCATGAAACCAACTTGCCCAGCTACCTTTCTGTTGGTACTTTTTCTCACTGGAGTCCAGCTAGGAAGAAAGCTGTTTTCTCCTGATAAGGAGGATGTGAACAGAGGGAAAGTTAAATGATCTTTCCTAGCTATCCTTTCACATGAAATCATGCTCTCTATGCAATTGCACAATGGTGCTGTATCAGTGAAACCAGGGGCTGCCATTGTCTTGCCTACTTAGACTGGGAATGGACAAGCTCAACTGGTCAGAAGATTGCACTGCATCCTCCAAAGTTAAATGGGAGTTGGCCCCTACTGGCATCAGATTTTTCACTAAAATTACTACTCTAGTACTTTGATGAGAAAAAAGTGGCAATTTTTCTTAAAAACAAGGTACATGGCGCATCCTGTTTAGAAGCAGAATCATCCTCTCGGGAGTTCTCCAAAAGCAAACAAGGCACATACTCTCTGTGCACTTGTTTAAAGCAAAATCCCCATTTCTTTTCACAGCCACAGCAAATTCAGTGAAGGGTGTGTGTGTGAGTGAGTGGCTGGGGGTATTTTTCAAAGAGGCCTGAGCCTACATGCCACCTACAAGGGTGTGTTGCCTACTTCTGAATTAGATCCTTACATATCTCAGCTTTTTGGAGCAGAGATGCACTGATACCCAAATAGGCAGTATTGTCTCATCTCCCTCTGGGAAAATAGGACTCTAATTCAAAAGGATTCATGTACTGGGACTTTGGGCATGCAACTTCAATTGGATCGCTCATGCTTTAGTATAACTCCTAGAATCATAAAACTTTAGACTTGGAAAGAGAGTTTTATTATCTATTTATCCAACTCTGTCCTACTCTCTATGCTCAAACAGTTCAAAGGAATTGCCTCTTATAATTCACAATATAACAAAAACAGTGTCACAGAAAGCTTATAAAAACATTCCTAAATAGTTAAAGAAGGTGAGCGGTAGCACACACCCTAGATAAAAATAACAAGCAAACAACTTCCTTAAATGATCTCAGCATACGAGAGGAGAGGATCATTTCCTAACTCCAAATATAATCTAGGATACTTTCGACGACTGTCTTGTCCTCTTTAGTATGTCTGAGGCTTGACTGCAAATCCCTCCACAGTTGCATAAAGTGAAGGTCAACCTGGTACCAAGGTCATGGAACATCCTCCTGAGGGAGGTTCATCCTACTCCCCGACTGTTCATCTTCAGATTCTGACCTCAGTCAGTGCTTTTTCAGAGGGCCTTTTGGACTATCTGAATTTGGCATTTTCTGAGTTTGATATTCTCATAGTTCATTCCACATCTGGTGGATTTAATTAGGGGTTGTTTTTTGGTTTTGCTCTGCTGTTCGTTGTATTATATTTTACCTTGGTTTTATTTATTTATTTATTTATTAAAACATTTTTATTATTTAGTTTTGAAAAATGGATTTTTTTGTCACCTAGATTTTTTATGACCAAAAGGGAAGCATACCTAGGTCATCAGGGACTGGCACATCAACCCCTGCCTCCAGGGTAAGACTGGTAAGTACAGCCTTTTCCAATCTGGTACCCACCAGATATGTTGGTCTTTGATTCCCGTCAACCCCAGTAAGCATGGCCAAAGGTCAGAAATGTCAGGAATTGCAGTCCAAGACCCTGTGGGAGCACCAGGTTGAGGCAGACAGGTAAATGCTTGCTTAAAATGTATTTAGCTCAGCCTAAATAGATTACTCATTTTTATCTTTTCTGACAAAGGAATCCAGTGTAAAGCTACATGAAAAAATCTAAATGACATAAGTCCTCTAAGTATCCTCAGAAAGTGCCACTGGTTTTAAACCCACAGTAACTCTTCTCACCTAAAAATAATAGTAGAATTGCTCTTTTGCTTGAAATTCTCCCACTTTTTTCAAGTTCTGAGAAGCTGCCACCCATCCAACCCTGGTTGCCCAAGCTTGATGCTATGTTCTGCTAGATATATGAACTTCTACTGGGTTTCTCCTAGATATATGAGGTTGCTAATTTAAATGGCTTATTCTTCACTGTCCATAGCATCCTACCCTTACTCAGTCTGAGTGGAAAGTTGCCCTTCTGGAGACTTATCTATATCAGGAACCTTTTCCCTCAAACCAGATCTTGAAAAGCTGAAGTAGGGCTACAGTGGGCCTATTGCTGAAAGTGGACCTAAGTCTCATCCTGCTTCTTCCTTGTCCTCATAATTTGCCCCCTTTCCAGTACTAAATACTCTCCTGTTGCTTTTCCCTTTCTCCATTTCTTCCTCCTCCTCTTTCCTCTTGCCTTACTTCCTCTTTTTCTCTCACCACCACCACCATCCATCAACGTATTTTCTCTTCTCTCTAATACCTCTACCACAGCCATCTTTTTATCCATCCTGTTGGCACTTCGGAGGTCCTATCTTCCCACCTCAACTACTCACAACTGTGTCCCTTCTTGGCAGCTGATCAGGCCTGTGGTCATGTGAGCTCCCATTTTATTTGATCAGGTTGCCCCCATCTGCAGCTGTTACAACTTTCCCTCTCTGCAAAGCATGAAAGGAGGAAATTCTCACAGTTATATAGGTTATAGAATTTTAGAACTGATTCATTTGGAGTTCCTCTGTAGAAGGCCTGAGGGTCACTACAGGTATTTTCAAACCTGAGATAGGTTCTAATAGCACATACCAGTGGCGTAGAAAGGAATGTGCATAGTCTTTTGAATATTTGGTAGGTATTTTATCTGGAAACTCTAATTTAGAGTTTGGTTTTACATGTTGAGCTTTGGGCAGAAATGGAATATATAGAATCTAAAAATCAAGGCCCTATACTTGGAGAAAGGGCCATTGAACTCACTGAGATCCACTTAAAAGTAAATATGTAGAGGACTGAGATGTTAGTGATTTAATTTGTCCTTATAGAGTTTCCAAGTCATATCATTAGCATTTTTTATTTTGTGCAGAACATACAGACCCTTCCTATAATGAAACAAGCCAACCCTAACATCTCTGTAACTACTCTGCTTATTAAAGGATTGAATATATTAAAAGTACTAAAAGGATTGTGATTCTTTTTAACATGACCAACAGCAAAACAGTCAATTGAAATAATCAAATCTTAAAGGGGCATAAATTAGAACAGCAGTCCCAGTGTTACCAGGAGAACTTCATCAATGTACATAAGCTATTTATTCAAACTATTTCGTTTTCAAATGTGCCCGTTCCCTGCACTATTACAAAAAGCATGCCCCTTTTTTTGCTACTGCCACAACTTGCTCCCAAAGGAAGAGCGTTCTGCTTTTCGATATTTTGGGAATTTCTTTTGAATTAGTTCTGCATCTCTTCCACATTGGATTGGTAGCCATTTCATTCCCCACTCATGCTATCACACCCATTACTCTTCAGGTTTCACATACTGTTAAATGTTTTCAAATGTTATTGTCTCTGCAACAATAATTCTCCATATTCTCTCCCTCCCTCCCCCACCCCCCCTCTCTCTTTCTCTTTCTTCCAAAGCAATCTCCATTCTGTTACCTGTAAGACCCACAAAGATGAGTTTGCACAAGCATATTCATCACTGGCTGACTCCAATCACAGTATCAAGTGATTACTTGTTGCATCAATACCTAGAGGCCTGCTCTAATCGAGGTCACCTCACTTCAGATTCAAAGACTTAGGAAGAATGAAACCACTTGTGCCAAAGATGATACACAATTTATTGACTATAATGATGAAATAGGAATATAGAATATAAACATGCAAAATAAAGTTTTTACTACCCTTACCTTTGGTCATATCAGTTCCTTGAATAGGACAGATGTGTTCCGGGGGCCTGAGAAAATGACATGTCAATTCTTCTCCCCTAGTTAAAAACAAAAGGCTTTGCCTCTTGTTATAGATTTCATGAAGTTCTTCTCTCCCACTGCTTCAGAAGTTGTCAGTACATTCAGGCTCTAACTCCTGTTCTTGGGAAACTTAGTAAGGCAAGCACTTCGTTCTCACAGCAAAAGCAGCCCTCATCTATGGACTGACTGGGAAGCAGTTCCAAAGCTCTTTTCTCTGGTGCTCTTCCTAACAAGCTGAAGGTCATAAAGTCTTGACATGGTTCCAAGAAACTATCCTGGCTTTTGGACACTGGAAAAGTTCACTGCACTGCTTATTGAACCTTAATAACATCCTCACCATTCTTCCCTTAGAGTCCATCCAGTACATTTAATTATGTAATGACAAAGATACTCCATTCCAAACACCACAGCTAGAGATATCACCACACACAACAGTTTTCAGCAGAGTTCACACATTCAGCTGCACATCACTGAGGCCTGATTCACGTATGTCTGTTCATCAGTTAATAACTACAACATCCAGTGCTGACTGGGATGTGATGAGCCATCCCAGATACAAATCAGATAACTTCTTATCACTTCAGACACAATGCTTTTCAACACAGCTATTCACACTAGCTTACATTTAGTTGAGTTTGTTTATTGTATGGATTTGCTTATAATTTGCTTTAATTGATATTGAATGGGCTTGCATGTCACAATAAACCACAGTGGCTTTGAGCCATGTTAGTGTCAGTGTGGCTTATAGTTACATCTGAATATACATATGCATTGCTTTTCATGAACAAGCTACCCTGAGAACCCGTGGCATGTAGTAGGGGAGTGGAGGACAGCTTGTGTTCAAGGGGGCTTATAGCATCCAAATTCAAGGGGCTTGTTGCAGAACCACTTGACAAGTAGCAAAAAGAGCCTGTGTCACACTTTGTGATCTTGCCAGTGCCACCTCCATCTTTCCTTGCCAGTGACTATCCCTCTACCAATACGCAAACAACAGTTTCCCACTGGTCCTTTGAAAATGTGGACAAATTACTCTATATGCAATCCTCTTCTCATGGCTTTGTTTGTATGTTACCTCCTTTATTTTGGCACTTCCCTAGACAGTTGAAATGTACAAGGAAATTGATGTTGTGAGACTACACATACCAGACAGCTGAAAGCCCCACTTGTGAAAAAGATCAGACAAAAAGGCCCACAAAACCCCTCAGCTGCACAATTCTGAAGCACTGGAGGGAAAAAGAAGGGGTGAAGTGCTACGAACGTGCTGGGGCCAAGAAGGGGAGACAGGATGGTCACCACACGAAGAACATCGGGTTACATGTAAAGAACAGACTGGAGGACTGAGGGGAAAACAAGGCTTCTTGAGCCAATGATCCCCTGATCATCTATTGCATGGGTCCTCAAACTACGGCCTGCGGGCCGGATCCAGCCCACCATGCGCATTCATCCAGTCTGCCATAGAGGTTTTGGAGTCGCCATGCGTGCACACACGTGGTGGGGCACTGGCTTGCTGGCAAGGAGGTCATTTTGGACTCGCTTGGAGAAAACTGTCTCTGTGCACCCATGCGCCTGCCTTGCCGCATGCGTGCCCCCCTGCCCCAGCCCGCGCCCCCCACCCGCACCACGCTGGTGGCCCGCGCCCATCGCCAGCACCTTTCAACTGGCCCTCTGTTAAAAAAGTTTGAGGACCCCTGATCTATTGGAAGGTACATGATTTGGTAAGTGAACAACCAGCCCATTAGATTTTATCTTCAAGATTACATGTGAAGATTACATATGCATCCACTGTCAACCCTCTTCATTGATTAAGGAGATGCAAGCTGTAAATGTTATAGGTACACAAATAAATAAGTAAACAGCAACCATACAATAAATATGGTATCCAGTGATGTATAAGAAAGTGTGAAGTAGTAATTGAGCAATATGTCAAGTGATGTGATATTCAGTGGCAATACACATACGTCTCTATCATTGACTTCCATTCTTCTCTCCATTTGCCATGCTAGTTCCAGTTGGAGGTCTTCCTGTAGGAACTGAAATAGATCCTTCAGACCAAAACATCTTTAAAATGCATGTTCCTAAATATTTTCACGGTGGTGCATGAGAACATTGACTTTTTCATCCCTGTGTAAGATTGGCATCTTAACATTTGATGTTGACTGATGATATTGTATTCTGATACCAGGAATGTCAAATATTTTCACTCTGTTCTTCTATTATCTTGCTATAGTCATAGCTGAAAACTCCAAGCTGAATTTACTAGGCACCCTTCAGCAAGCCTCAACCCCACCATTTTTATTATAGGGTTAAAACTACTGGCCTCACTTGCAATGTTGTGTTAAGAATGATTACAAATAATTAATTAAATTGGCCATTTAGGAGAAATGCTGAATAATTAGTAATTATTGCTGTATTATTTGCCTTTATAGTGTTGTTTGTAAAGGGGGAGAGGCAACTGCATGACTTTAGACATGTCTTTTACATCCGACAGTGCCCTATCTGTTGTGCACAGTGGTGAATGGAATATATGCCAACAATGAGAAGACTGAGCAAAGAGGGTAGAAACCATATTAGCACAGAAACCACTTGATGTTTGTCAAGTAAATCCAGGCAAAAACACTGTATGCTCTGGAAAATGGACAGGGTTGATTGTAAAGCTTGTGAACCCAACAAAAGTGTCTTTGTTGTCATCTGACAAGAAATGCCTAACATGATAATTGTTTGTTACCTTTTCAGCATGAAATAAAATTATTTCTCAAATAGAGATGTCTTTGAAATCTTTTCAGAGCAGTGGATGGTACTTTACATAGACTATGTTTTTGGTGCCTTTCTTTACACTTTACAGTTATGAGAACCTGTTTTTATACAGGTTAGATCCATGGCTACATAGGGGCATGTACTGGCAAACCTCAGGTGCACTCATGGAGGCTAACCATGCTGTTTTGACTGATTTCGAGTCAGAGGGTGAAACTGCCTGTGAAACTGGAGAGCTGCAAGCTGTGGCTTAAGGTCCTGGGACACAACCAGGGGAACCGGTGGAGGAGATTAACCCAAGGTCAGACAGGGATGCCAGTCATGAAGACCTTGGGAACAGTGGAAAGTTATGCCCTGCAAGAGAAACTGTTGAGATGGGGGATTCTTCCAACTGAGATGAACCCATCCCTTTGGAGGCAGACCCAGTGGTCCAGTGCCAACAACAGTGAGACGCCCAACTAGGACTGCAGTGAGTGGAGTGGAGGTGTGCCCATTTCTGCAGCTCACCGCCTCCACGGTTGGGACACAGACAGGTTCATAAGGAGAGCTTCAGGAAGTGAACAGTAGATAGGGTTCAACAGACTACTTTGGATATGCTCAGAGACTCATGTGATAAAATAAAGATCATTCACAAGGAAATGGTTTGAGGCTGGTGCTTGTCAAAGGTACAAGCTCACAAAACATAGTATAGAGTGATATTTCAGCAGTGGTGCTTAGACTGTAGCATTTCATTCCACGGTAACCTGCTATTAAGAGGGCTGTTAAAACACATTTAGTCTTCCAATCATTTAGATGTCATTAGTATTGCTTTTTGGATAGTTTGATATTTATACTTTAAAAAATGGAAGAAACACAGAATGTGACTTAAAGGCTGAGAATGAGCTTGAAAAATAAAACACTTCCATACAAAGGTGACCACTTCTTGTTGTTCTTGTTGTTGTTGTTAGCCATGAAGTCGTGTCCAACCCATTGCGACCCCATGGACAACATTCCTCCAGGCCTTCCTGTCCTCCACCATCCCCCGGAGTCCACTTAAGCTCACGCCAACTCTTCAGTGACTCCATCTAGCCACCTCATTCTCCTTCTTCTTTTGCCATCTATTGTTCCCAGGGTTCTTCTCCAGGGAGTCCTTCCTTCTCATTAGGTGGCCAAAGTATTTGAGTATCATCTTCAGTATCTGACCTTCTAAAGCGCAGTCAGGGTTGATCTCTAGGACTGACTGGGTTGATCACCTTGCAGTCCAAGGGACTTGCAGGAGGCTTCTCCAGCACCACAATTCAAAGGTTTCAATTCTTTAGCCCTTAGCCTTCCTTGTAGTCCAACTTTCACAGCCATACATTGCAACTGGGAAAACCATAGCCTTGACTATACGCACTTTTGTCGGCAGGGTGATGTCTCTGCTTTTTAGTATGCTGTCTAGATTTGCCATAGCTTTCCTCCCCAGGAGCAAGCATCTTTTAATTTCTTGGCTGCAGTCCTCATCTGCGGTGATCTTGGAGCCCAGGAAAATAAAATCTGTCACTACCTCCATTTCTTCCTCATCTATTTGCCAGGAAGTGAGAGGACCAGATGCCATGATCTTAGTTTTCTTAATGTTGAGTTTCAAGCCAACTTTTGCACTCTCCTCCTTCACCCGCATCAAGAGGCTTTTTAGTTCCTCTTCACTTTCTGCCATTAGAGTGGTATCATCTGCGTATCTGAGGTTGTTGATATTTCTCCCAGCAATCTTAATTCCAACTGGTGATTCATCTAGCCCCACCTTTCTCATGATGTGCTCTGCATATAAGGTAAACAGGCAGGGAGACAGTATACAGCCTTGCCAAACTCCTTTCTCAATTTTGAACCAATCAGTGGTTCCGTGTCCAGTTCTCACTGTTGCTTCTTGACCCGCATATAGGTTTCTCAAGAGACAAATAAGATGGTCTGGTACTCCCATCTCTTTAAGAACTTGCCACAATTTGTTGTGATCCACACAATCAAAGGCTTTAGCCTAGTCAATGAAGCAGAAGTAGATGTTTTTCTGGAACTCCCTAGCTTTCTCCATGATCCAGCATATGTTGGCAATTTGATCTCTAGTTCTTCTGCCTCTGTGTCTTGCAGTCTGGAATGAACAAGAAAAGATCTTGTTCTTCCTATTTGTGACCACCTTTCATGTAGTTGTAGAGTGCTATCATATCACCCCTCAGCCTTCTCTTCTTGAGGCTGAACTTGCCTAGTACCCTCAGCTGGCAAATTTGTTGCTTTTAGGCAGGTTTCTCCAACCTGATGCACTTGAGTGTTTGGACAGTTGGAAAAGGGATTGGTATATCATAGCAGATTTATGTGGAAGCTTTACCACTAACTTACTCAACTGGAAGGATGTTCACCATGTGGTCTATTAAGAGCCAGAAGGTGATCCATGTGGTCTATTAGGATTAAAGGTAATCCAGACTAGTTACAACAAAGATGGTTTTATTATACTCACAAAACATCTGATAGTCTTGCTTGCTGGTATGTTCATGCACATACAGCTTCCAGTCCAGTAGAATCCACTGAAATCAATACAACTGGAGAAGAGTCAGCCACATGGTGCTTCATGGAAAATTAGGGAAGAGAGAAAATTTTCTTTAAGTAAGAGTCCCAGATATAGAAGGAAACAGTTGTGGTTAGCAGGATTAGTTCACATTAACCTATTCCTCCCCTAGTTACCCTGTTTGTGCAAAGTTACCCATATAGCTAACATGGAATTCAGCTCCCATCAGCTTCAGACCAAATGGCCAGCATTCCGGAATGCTGGATAATACTGTAGTCCAAAACATCTGGAGGGGCACCAGGTTGGAGAGACTGCTATGGAAGCCTTTATATTCCTAAAGATATATTGTGTATAAGTTGGTTTGCTCATAATATTACCATTATATTTAAGAACTTTAGAAAGTAAACTCAGTAATTTTCTAATTATTGCATGAAGAAACAATACTTTCAAAATTAATAATACTAAACACATGATTTAATGAACATGCCAAGTTATACAGAATTTTAGATTCATGTTTTATGTCTCATCAGAGGGAACTTCCTGGAAATGTCTGAATCATCCTAGAAGCCAGAAGAAGGAAGAACTGGAGACAGAAGAAGACTGTGTAAACCATATATTTTTGTTTGTATGGAAATTTAGGGAAATTCCTAAACCCTTCCTTGTTTGTGAGGTGCAGCTAAGGAAATCTGATTTAAAGGAAAAGCTATTAAGATTTAATTTAGCTGGGAAAGACTTAGTTTAGGAATGGTAAATGACCATATTTAATTTAAGCAACTTTAAGTAATCAGAATCTATCATTTGACGAGAGATTCACTTTTGTGAACAATTCCTGTTAACCAATATCTTTCTGAAGAGTTGTTGCTAGTGTCAGTGTTAATCCTCAGTCTACACCATAGCAACCAAGCTACTGAGTTTGTTTTGGGTAGAGAGTGTTTATTCTAGTGGCACTCATTAAAAGATTGTACAGCTAAGGCAGCATTCCAAAGTTATGAGATCTAACTTAGAACTTTATTAAAAACCGGAGCAGTAGGTTCTATAGATTCAAGCCTCGAAGATAGATATATGGTAACCCACATACTATGCTATTACATCTGGTCACAGTGGCAGTGAAGGCTTTCCCCCCACATGTAGGTTTTATTACAGCTACATTAATTGACTGCTATACCATCTAACCAGCAAACTAGAAATATAGAGCTCTGGAGGAAAAACAAAATAAAAACACACATTGTGAAGAATGCACATTTTATTCCATAGTGTGATATGGTGATTGTACTCACATACTGAGAAACTGAGGTTGACTTGGAGCATCCCTGAAAGTCTACCAGTAAATATATATTAGATCAATGATTCTAGGAGGGAATGGAAGACAACTATGCTGGGGATCTTATAGAGGGGGTTAAAACAACATTTCTTCCCATGGCCTTAAGATATTTTACAACTCTAGGATTTCTATAGCCTTTCTACATAGTTTTTTTTTAACCATTTGTGGAGAGTAAAGACTGGATAACAAAATATGAATACATTCTAATTCTAAAAGAAAATATTTCATAATTCAAAGCTGTTCATTTTTCCCATTTTTGGGGAAAAAGCAGTCCATCGAAAAATGTAGGGTTTAAAAAAAATTCTAGTCCTTAATACCTCTAGTTCCAACTGACCATACCAAATCCACCTAGCAAAATCTGTTCTGGCCTTGACAGATACACAATTACTTGAATTTGTAAATTTCCATTAGACTGAGGAAATAAAGATGAAGAGAGAAAGAGAGCAGGGGAGGGGCATGTAGCTGAAGATCAGCCAAGAGGAAAATCCCATGCTTTATGTTCTCGTTTTATAGTCAAGTATAGTTAGAAGCCAAATGGATCAGATTAAGCATCTTTAACAGACATCGTGCCCCTGATATTTCTTCAAAGTGCTTAGTAAGTACATACAGAAGAAGAAACCAAATGCAATTGCCACAGCAACCTAACATCATCTGACTGGTAAAAAACATGTTCTGCCATTTCTCTAGCACAACAGAAGCCATTTCTAGTCTTCCTTGCTGTCTATTTGCAGTCATTGCGTTGGAGCTGGATTTACACACAGTTGGAGTTGACCCACTAAAATCAATGATACAACCCATATAGTAGCTCTCCATAGAATTTGAATCTAGAAACTTACACTAGAAATGTTGTGCCTAATTTGAAACAAGCAAACAAGCAAAAAGTAAATTGAGAGTAAATAATGCCAATACTGCATTTCTGAATTCTCATCCAAAAATTCTGCTCAACATTGTGAAATCTTTGATGCTTTCAACAGTTATGCTAGTAAGGCACAATGTAAGCAAGATGACGCTGCCACCAAAAACTGTTGTCTCATTTCAAGTTCCCTGAATGCTAGTACACTATGCATTTCCCAGCACATATCATGCAGTTGTGTGAAGGTTGTTGTTGTTGGTCGCGAAGTCGTGTCCAATCCATCATGACCCCATGGACAACATTTCTCCAGGCCTTCCTGTCCTCCACCATCCCCCAGAGTCCACTTAAGCTCACACCAACTGCTTCAGTGACTCCATCTAGCCACCTCATTCTCTGCCGTCCCCTTCTTCTTTTGCCATCTATTGTTCCCAGCATTAGGCTCTTCTCCAGGGAGTCCTTCCTTCTCATTAGGTGGCCAAAGTATTTGAGTTTCATCTTCAGTATCTGGCCTTCTAAAGAGCAGTCAGGGTTGATCTCCTCTAGGACTGACCGATTTGATCGCCTTGTGGTCCAAGGGACTCACAGGAGTCTCCTCCAGCACCACAACTCAAAGGCCTCAATCCTTCGGTGCTCAGCCTTCCTTATGGACCAGCTTTCACAGCCATACTTCACAACTGGGAAAACCATAGCCTTGACTATATACACCTTTGTCGGCAGGGTGATGCCTCTGCTTTTTAGTGTGTTGTCTAGATTTACCATAGCTTTCCTCCCAAGGAGCAAGTGTCTTTTAATTTCTTGGCCGCAGTCCCCATCTGCGGTGATCTTGGAGCCCAGGAAAATAAAATCTGTCACTACCTCCATTTCTTCCCCATCTATTTGCCAGGAAGTGAGAGGACCAGATGCCATGATCTGTTTTCTTAATGTTGAGTTTCAAGCCAACTTTTGTACTCTCCTCCTTCACCCGCATCAAGAGGCTTTTTAGTTCCTCTTCACTTTCTGCCATTAGAGTGGTATCATCTGCATATCTGAGGTTGTTGATATTTCTTCCGGCAATCTTAATTCCAACTGGTGATTCATCTAGCCCCGCCTTTCTCATGATATGCTCTGCATATAAGTTAAATAGGCAGGGTGACAGTATACAGCCTTGCTGAACTCTTTCTCAATTTTGAACCAATCAGTGGTTCCGTGTCCAGTTGCTTCTTGACCCGCATATAGGTTTCTCAAGAGACAAATAAGATGGTCTGGTACTCCCATCTCTTTAAGAACTTGCCACAATTTGTTGTGATCCACACAATCAAAGGCTTTAGCCTAGTCAATGAAGCAGAAGTAGATGTTTTTCTGGAACTCCCTAGCTTTCTCCATGATCCAGCGTATGTTGGCAATATGATCTCTAGTTCCTCTCCCTCTTCGAAATCCTGCCTGCACTTCTGGTAGTTCTCGGTCTACATACTGCTGGAGCCTAGCTTGTAGCATTTTGAGCATGTGAAATGAGTGCAATGGTGCGGTAGTTTGAACATTCTTTGGCATTGCCCTTCTTTGGGATTGGACTGTAAACTGACCTTTTCCAATCCTGTGGCCACTGTTGAGTTTTCCAAATTTGCTGGCATATTGAGTGTAGCACTTTTACTGTATTGTCTTTTAAGATTTTAGCTCAGCTGGAATACTGTCACCTCCACTAGCTTTGTTGTTGCTCAGACTTCCTAAGGCCCATTTGACTTCACATTCCAGGATGTCTGGCTCAAGGTCAGTGACTACCCCATCGTGCTTATCAGGGACGTTAAGCTCTTTCTTGTATAGTTCTTCTGTGTAATCTTGCCACTTCTTCTTAATCTCTTTTGTCTCTGTTAGGTCCCTGCCATTTTGGTCCTTTATCTTGCCCATCTTTGCATGAAATGTGCCCTTCATATCTCCAATTTTCTTGAAGAGATCTCTGGTCCTCCCTATTCTATTGTTTTCTTCTATTTCTTTGCACTGTTCATTTAGGAAGGCATTCTTATCTCTTATCTTCTGATCTCTGGAATTCTGCATTCAATTGGGTGTATCGTTCTCTTTCTCCCTTGCCTTTCACTTCCTTTCTTTCCTCAGCTATTTGCAAAGCTTCCTCAGACAGCCATTTTGCTTTCTTGCATTTCTTTTTCTTTCTTTCTTTCTTTGGGATGGTTTTAGTTGCTACCTCTTGTCTGATGTTGTGAACCTCCGTCCATAGTTCTTCAGGCACTCTGTCTATCAGATCTAATTCCTTAAATCTATTTGTCACCTCTACTGTATGGAGGTGGAGCTTGGAGCTCCCCCCCCCCGAATATCTGCCGTGCTCTGTGGCTTGGACCACCTGCTGCGCCGCACCGCGCCGCGCCGCACTGCCGCTGCCGCCACCGGACTGGGGCGCACCGCCAAGCCTTGGGCCCGCTGACACCGCTCCCACGGCCATCACTGGGCCACCCCAGGCACAGAGGATGCCAGGGCCACACCAGACCCGCTGCCGACGGCACAGAGGAGGGCGCCACCATCTTGCCGCCGGACGGGTTTCCACGCCCCTCCCTGCTCCCCCCCCCGCCAGCACCGGTGAGAGCAATGCCGGATTGGGGCGGGGCGCATGGGCGGGTGCTGTTTGTAGCCGTTTGTGGCCATGCGGGGCTGGGCTGGCGGGGGAATAGATTGGTGGGGGGAAGTTTAATTTTGTATGGGGGGGGGAAATGGGGAGTTTTTGATTGTTTTTACAGTTTTATTGTATTTTAATTTGTTTTTATGGAGTCGTCCCTGGCTATGTCGACGTTTGTGTTTCCTGGGGAGCGTGGGGGCGCCGCCATTGGGGTGGTCATGGGCAATGGATGTAACAGTGGTGGGGGCTTAATGTGTCCGCGTAGAAGAAGGAGGGACAGATGGCTGACACCTGTCCCTCCTTCTGGTTTTGCCCCCAACCAGAGGGCACCAGGTAGCCTTGTCAACCACCCCTCGGGCCTGACGGTGCTGCTGCTCAATGCCAGGTCAGTCCACAATAAATCTTCCCTCATCCATGACTTGATTGTGGATGAGGGGGCCGACCTGGCTTGCACAACGGAGACCTGGGTGGGAGGGGGGGATGTCACCCTCTCTCAAATGTGCCCACCCGGGTATCTGGTTCAGCACCGTTCATGCCTGGAGGGGAGGAGAGGGGGGTTGCTTTGGTTTACCGAGCCTCCATCTCCCTCACAGGACTTCTGGTCCCTTCGAGGCCAGGGCTGGAGTGCCTCTACTTGTTGTTGGGTGACCGAGACAGATTGGGGATTCTGTTGGTGTACCGTGCACCCTTCTGCCCAACAGTCTCCCTGCCTGAGCTGACGGAGATCGTCTCAGACCTGGTGTTGAGGACTCCCAGGATGCTGGTCCTGGGGGACTTCAATCTCCATGCCGAGACTGGTCTGACCGGGGCGGCTCAGGACTTCATGGCCTCCATGACAGCCATGGGGCTGTCTGAACATGTCACAGGCCCAACCCATGAACGTGGACACATTCTGGACCTGGTTTTCTCGACAGGGCAGGAAGAGGGTGGTCTGAGGGTGAGGAATTTATGTCTGACACCCCTGTCATGGTCAGATCACTTCCTGGTGAGGTTTGTGCTCGAGAGCAGCCTCTCCCTCTGTAAGGGTGCGGACCCAATTGTGTGGGTCTGGAGCCGGATGGATCCGGATGGATTCCTGAAGGCCCTGGGGGAGTTTCCGGCTGACAAGACTGGTGCTCCTGTCGAGGCTCTGGTCGAACTGTGGAACGGAGAGATGACCAGGGCTGTTCACACGATTGCTCCTAAGTGTCCTCTCCCGCCGGGCAGAGCCCACTCTTCCCCTTGGTATACACCTGAATTGCGGGCGATGAAGCAGGCTGGGAGACGGCTAGAGCGTAGGTGGAGGAGATCACAGGATGAATCTGACCGAACACACTTAAGAGCCCATTATTGGGCCTATGCTGTGGCTGTGAGGGCGGCAAAAAAGAAATTCTTTTCTGTTTCCATTGCCTCCTCAAAATGCCGTCCAGCGGAGCTTTTTTGAGTGGTGCAAGGCCTGGTTCATCCAGGTCCTAAGAAAGATCTGGTTCCACCCTCGAAGGCCCGCTGTGACAACTTTGCCAAGCATTTCAGGGAGAAAATAGCTCAGATTCGTCACGAGCTAGACTCTACTAGTGATTCAGAGGCTTCTGGGGAGATACCAATGTTGCCGTCTGGTCCAAAATTAATGGATGAATTTCAGTTATTGCGGCCTGATGATGTGGACAAGGTGCTTGGACGAGTACGTCCCACCACTTGCCTATTGGACCCTTGCCCGTCTTGGTTAATAAATAATTCCAAGCACGGGATTGGGATCTGGATCTTGGAAGTGGTTAATGCTTCTCTGAGGGAGGGTCGGGCACCTGCCCCTTTAAAGGAGGCGGTAGTCCGACTGGTCCTGAAGAAAACGTCACTGGATCCAGAGAAGGCCACTAATTATAGACCAGTGGCCAACATCCCGTTTCTGGGCAAGGTGTTGGAGCGGGTGGTGGCGGGACAACTCCAAGCTCTCTTGGATGAAACTGATTATCTGGACCCATTTCAGTCCAGCTTCAGACCTGGGTACGGTACTGAATCTGCCTTGGTCGCCCTGTATGATGACCTGTGCAGAGAAGGACAGGGGGAGTGCGTCCCTGTTGGTTCTTTTGGACCTCTCAGCGGCTTTCAATACCATCGACCATGGTATCCTTCTGGACAGGCTTGCGGGATTGGGGGTCGGAGGCACTGCTTTGCAGTGGTTCCGCTCTCCTATCTCAATGACCAATTCCAGAAGGTGGTGCTGGGGGACTATGGCTCTATGGACTATGGTCCATTTTGTCCCCTTTGCTGTTTAACATCTACATGAAACCGCTGGGAGAGGTCATCAGGAGGTGTGGGCTGTGGAGTCATCAGTACGCTGATGATACCCAGCTCTACCTCTCGTTTTCCACCAATCCAGGTGAGGCAGTGGCTGTGCTGAACCGGTGCCTGGCCAAGGTAATGGGCTGGATGAGGGCCAATAAACTGAAGCTCAATCCAGACAAGACGGAGGTCCTGTTGGTTGGCGAATCAGGCTTCGGGGAGGGTGAATTGAACCTTGTCCTGAACGGGGTTGCACTCCCTCTTAGGGACAAGGTCCGCAGCTTGGGAGTGCTCCTCGACCCAGAGCTTTCATTGGAAGCTCGGGTGACAGCAGTGGCGAGGAGCGCTTTCCTTCAGCTTCGGCTGATCCATTAGCTGCGCCCCTACCTGGAGTACGACTGCCTGGTGACAGTGACACACATGTTGGTGACTTCCCGTCTTGACTTCTGTAACGCGCTCTACATGGGGCTATACTTGAAGACGGTCCGGATACTTCAATTGGTTCAAAATAGAGCTGCCAGGCTGCTGACAGGGACTGGGCGTTATGTTCACATGACTCCAGTCCTCTGTCAGCTTCACTGGCTTCCCATTGAAGTCTGGGCTCAATTCAAGGTGTTGGTGATGACCTATAAAGCCCTAAATGGCTTGGGTCCTGGTTACCTGGAGCGCTTACATCCATATATGCCCACCCGCCCCCTGAGATCTGCGGGAGAGGCCCTTCTCCGGGAACCCTCCGTGAAGGAAATTAGGAGGGTAAGTACTCGGAGGAGGGCTTTCTCTGCGGTGGCACCCAATCTATGGAATGCGCTCCTCAGAGAGGTCTGCCTGGCGCCGTCGTTATTTGTTTTTCAGAGCCAGGCGAAGACCTTTTTATTCAAACGTCATTTTAACTGTTAATACTATTTATTATTTTGTTCTTCGGCCAGGGCGACTTATTTTATATTGTTAACTTGTTTTATATTTTTATTGTATAATATTTTAATTGATATATTTGTGAGCCGCCCCCGAGGCTTCAGCGAATGGGGCAGCATAGAAATTTTCTAAATAAATAAATAAATACATACATCAGGGATATGATTTAGGTCATACCTGAGTGGCCTAGTGCTTTTCCCTACTTTCTTCAATTTAAGCCTAAATTTTGCAACGAGAAGCTCATGATCTGAGCCACAGTCGGCTCCTGGTCTAGTTTTTACTGACTGTATAGAGCTTCTCCATCTTTGGCTGCAGAGCACATAGTCAATCTGATTTCTGTGTTGACCATCTGGTTGTGTCCATGTGTAGAGTTGTCTCTTGGATTGTTGGAAAAGAATGTTTGCTATGACCATCGTATTCTCTTGACAAAATTCTACCAGCCTGTGCCCTGATTCATTTTGTACTCTAAGGCCAAAGTTGCCTGTCATTCCAGTTATCTTTTGGCTTCCTACTTTAGCATTCCAATCCCCCATGATGATAAGGACATTATTTTTTGGTGTTAATTCTAGAAGGTGTTGTAGGCCTTCATAGAACTGGTATGAAGGTACTCCCACCCTAACTCAGCCCAAGCTGTTTTAAGGAAATGTATCCCAGGAGTCTGTTAGTTTTAGACTTTAAGTAGAGGAGTGATGATGGACAGGGTTGCTTAAACCTTTCCCCTCTTGGCCATTTTCTGCTCAAAATCAATAAAAACTGCATTTAATTTACAAAATGCAGATGGACAAATGGCTTGGGTGTCCATTAACCAGTGACCAGCATACAACTTATAACAATTAATTGAATTATGCCTTGTGCAAGGAAGAGCTATACTGAATATGAATTGGACTCACCAGATATTTTCCTACCCTAGCAAGTTCATATGATTTAACAAAGGTTTTACATTACACCCTGCATAAATGTGTGAAGAATTTTCTTTAGTAGACAAAAAGGAAAAAGAAAAATTTAGTGTCCTGCTGAACAATCACTGCCCACAAGAGGTAGTTCCACCTTCATAATGCCCCTGGGAACAATACTACATCAGAAAGTTGTTCCCATTGGCCTATTCTGTAGCAAGGGAGGAAAACTGCCTGGCTGTGAATTGCAACTCTACCACCACTTCAAGCAGTGACAAAGAGTTTTTTGGTTTCCTAAGAAAACAGCGGGAAAACCCTTTGCAACCTCATTGTATAATGGTTCACTCTCCCACCAAAAATGGGCTGAATACTTTAACAGCACTAGAATCAAATTTCATTGCTAACAACATGAAAGAAAAATGGGCTGCATCTACAAAGTTACAATAATGGGTTATTATAGTGAAGACAACAGCATCACCTATATATCAGTCTCCCTGCGTGAAGGATCAGATGCTCCACTCCTGTTATACACATGCAACAAGCTGTGGAGAATAGCCCTAAGAAACATGTTATCAAGACAATGAACTCCTGTGTTGTAAGACATAAATGTCACTAGATGCCAATTTCACTCTTCAAGAATTCCCACAACCTACTGACAGAATGACCTCTGTGCATGCCAGAGTCCTAATTCTGATTGGGAACTCCTGGCTGCGCTTGAAAATAAAACGAAAAACAAACAAATATAGCCAAGGACATTGCAATCATTTAATTAGAGTCAATTCCCTCTTGTCTCATAACATGCAAACTAAAAGCTCATGAAGGGGACTTTTGGTGATGGGTAGCTATGGGGGAAAGGCACTTCATGCATATCAGGCCTGTACTGTGGGCAGAAGTCTAGAGAAAGCCAGGAACCAGGAGTCTGGCTTGCCAAACAGGTTCAGAGGGCAAGCCAGCACCGGGATTAGAGAACGACACAGGACCAAAGTGCAATCGGGTAGAAGACATAACCAGAGGCAGGACTAAGAATAAGAAGAGTAAGCCAAGAATCAGGACGAAAGAATGACTAAAAACACAGAAGCATAACAAAACTCGCATAGGAAAAGCTAATATGATGCTGCTACCGCCATGCTTCACCAGTTGCGGGGGGGGGGGGGGGTGCTCTTAGGGCAATGAGTACTGGTGGCTTTGTCCCACACTTACCATTTGGCAGCAAGGCCAAGAAGTTCAATTTTGGTCCTGTCACACCAGAGAACCTTTAAACCACATTCTGGGTCTCCACATGCCCTTTTGCAAATCCCAAATGGGGTTTTGCATGGGCTTGTTTCAGCAATGGCTTTCTTTTTGCAACTCTTCCACAATACCCAATTTTGTAGAGCTCCTGGATAATACTTGTCTTACAGGCATTTTCTCTCCTAGCTGCAAATCTCTCCAACTCCTCCCATTTACCATTACAAATCATTGCTTGCTTCTCTGACTAATGCCCTCCTTTACCTAATCACTGAGTTTTGGTGAACAGCCTTCTGTGCACAGAGTTTCAGTTCAGCCATATTCTTCTGTGTTGTAACAATGGATTTAAGTGTGCTCCAGGAGATGTTCATAGTCTGGGCTCAAACAAACAAACCCTAGCCATGATTAGTGTTTCAGTGCAACCTAACCAGGAGTTGTTTTGACAGCACCTTGGTCTTCACGTTGCTTTTTGTTTTTAGCATATTATCTCCAACAAACACTGGGCCTTCCAGAAACAGATGTGTTTAATCTGAGATCATGTGAACCTGGAACAGCACACAGGTGGAGTCCGTTCAGCTACTTACGGTATGTGTTGTGAGTAGGCCAGACACACACTCTTCGCTGACTTTCCAAGGGCTTGCATTATTGGATCCTGGAGAAGAGTTAGAGGAGGAGATGACGGGAAGGCCGGAGGATCAAAAGGGGGCAGAAGTCTTTGAATCTCTATCAGGGTTGTGACCTGAAGTTTCCCAAGATAACTGTGAGATCAGACGTGCTTTGGAAGAGATGGGAGGGGTTCCAGAAGAAAAGGGAGAGCTTTTGCCTTGCCAGGCCCCTGACCCTGTGATGAGGCATCAGAAGAGCTGAGCTACCTATCCTGAAGGTGAGCCTGCAGTGTTACTGAAAGGGAAGGACTGGGGAGAAGTTTGCAGTTTGGTTCAACACTCTTTACATGAGCAAAGACTTATCATTCAGCTTGCTAGAGGGCTCTTAGAGGTGCATTGTTTCATTACCTGTGAATCTGCATTGTAGAGAACTGTCTAGTGGTTTGGAGCATAAAGACAAGAAGGGATGGATCTGGCTCATGCCAGCATGTGACTTCTAGAAGCAGTGGGTTGCCCCAGAGGTTATTTGGGCATGTCATGGCTAAGGGAGTGAATACTAGGGTTGTGATGAAGCTCCAAGGAATAGACTGCTTCTCATGCACAGACCTCTTTTAGAAAGCAAGCCAAGCCAAGAGGAAGTCCACAAACACTCATGGAACAAAGGTTGCACACCCCTGGCAGCACAAACCAAGGCTGCCACTCTTGACAGAGCTTGATTCCTAACAAGTGCCACATGAATGCTGGGTATGCTTGCCAGGAACTTAAACTCACAGAAGCAAGAGAGCAGACTAGAGTCCAGGGAGCTGGATTCCTACCTCCAAAACAGATTTCTCGCATATATATATGCAAGCAAATACCCGTTCGTTTTTGTTTACTCAACTTTTGTGCCAAAATAAAATACTTTTCACCAGTGCTTTGTTAAAAAAAAAGTGCCGGAACTCACGTCTTGGGGTCACACTTTTACACTAAAAAAGATTTTCAATTCACCAACTTTTTTTGAAATAAAGAGCTTATTTACCTTTTGCATGTAGCCAGTCACTCTACACACAAACATAATGGTCGCCGCCGGCAGTAAGCACTCAGCGCGTGACCACAGGACCGATCCCAAGCCTAGCAGCGTCCCAAGCTGAGCAGCACTCTCACAATCCGCGTGGACACACAAGCAGCCCGCAAGCACTATTTTAATGATTTTTGCCACTGACCTGCTACACCTGACAGGGCAATTCAAAATCACTTGGAAAAATCCCTTGGAAAAATCCGTCAAAAAACGGTGCCGGAACGCCATTCCGGTGCATTCTGTGACAAAAAAGCCCTGCTTTTCACCTTCCCAGTGTTTGGTATCTTGTGTACATCAAGTGGTAACAGTGCCAATTCAGCCTTTCAGTTTCAGGCTGCAACACAACATAGTGTAGAAGAGTCAGAGTGGGGTGGGGGATACTTCTGCAACACACAGTAGCTCTCTGCATGGCTAAAACAGATCTAAAACAGATTTCTAACTTCCAGTTGTGCAAAATCCATATATGCCCAGCCGCCCCTTGAGATCGGCGGGGGAGGCCCTTCTCCGGGAACCCTCCGTGAAAGAAATTAGGAGGGTGGGTACTCGGAGGAGGGCTTTCTCTGCGGTGGCGCCAAAGTTACGGAACGCGCTCCCCAGAGAGGTCCTCCTGGCGCCGTTGTTATTTGTTTTTCGGTGCCAGGCGAAGACCTTTTTATTCAAGTGGCATTTTAACTGTTAACATTATTGGTTTTATCTGGCCAGGGCGGCTTATTTTATACTGTACTGCTGTATTTTAATTTTATATTTATATTTTAATTTATATTATAATTATTTTAACTTAAATATGTGAGCCGCCCCGAGGCTTCGGCGAATGGGGCGGCATAAAAATGTTTTAATAAATAAATAAATAAATAAAATAGCAATGATACAACTATCTTCTTGTGGGACATATCTGGTTGGCCAACATTAAGGCTAATCATGTCCCAGTGATCACCAGTGTTAACATGGATGTTACAAATGGCCAGGGAATGAGCAATCTCTCACCAAAAGCCCCTAGCCCAACCTCCAGCTTGCCCTGCCTCCCAGGTATGTGTGGAAATCACCTGAATTCAAATGTACCAATCTGCACTCACAGCAGGAATTTCAACCCTATAAGCAGCTGCCATCCCTACCTGGTCATTGCTACCAAGGTATAAAAGGGAACCCCGGCATGCTCTCAGGATCCATTGCCCCTTTGCTCCAATCAAACTTTATCCTTGAGAATAAAAATACAGATTTTCTTTTCTTGCATTCCCGTTGCGTTTAATTGGGCAAAGCGCACCAGGGTCAGAAGCATTGCATCCTTCATCTGCATCCTCAAATATACCACTAAGATGAAGAAGGTGTGAGGTAACCAGGAGTGGGAATTTATGTGGAAGGATGGCAAAGCCTATTCTGTTCTGGTTCTCAAAAGAAATTCCTGGGCTCAGAATTATATGTTTATGTATTTTGTACCTGACTCTAGTTAGCTGGGTTTTTTATAAAAATAACAAAGCAAAGAAAATCCACAAGCATGAAATTGGCCAACCTTTTCTATGAGGGAAATTGCACCTGCTTTCTGTGAAGGATTTTCAGGGTCCATGAGTGGCATGCTATGGTAAATGGGGCGGTCAGTCAGTGGCTACGTGAGGAGAGGGATGGGAACGAGAGGTGGAGTGAGTACTGCTAGCAGTAACCTATCAGTTCAGAGGTGAATTGGTCACATGGGTTGCCAGGGGGAGAAGATGGTTAGGCCATGCACGATACGGTCTACTGGTTCATGTGGTACTCTTCCTGATTGGCTCAGGTGTACCTAGGTGCAGTGAGGTATTCCCACCTTTCTTAGTATCTTTTTATACCCTGGATTCAACTCTGGGAATCCCTGCCTATCGAATGTGAATGTTCTCTGTAGGGGTCCTTCTGTAGCCCCAAGGCTCCAGCTTTCTATGATGGTGAGGAAGGGAGACAGATGCTCCATATGTCCAATTTTTGTCTGCTATTATACCTGAGTGCTTAGGGAACATCTGTAATATTTGCATTGTGGGTTTGAGAGCTCACACTCTTTTGTTGTTGGAAGAATGTAGTTTTCGTTTTCGTTTTTGCAGTCATGCAACATTTTGATGAGGCATGGTCACTTGTTCACTTTTTTGCCCTGATGAGGCTGAGATGGCTTCCCTGCACTTTCCAGTGCTTTGCCTGGCAGAGTGAGCCACTGGAGATTGCTGCGATCAGTATGTGACTGTGGCAATCCTTGCTGAGCATCGTGGCCCCTCCACTTGGCTATTTGGCAAAAGCACCTTTTCCTGCCTCAGTGGGTCCTGACAGTTAAGTGTGCTATCTCAGGAAGCTGTGTGAGTGTTGTGCTTCTCCTTCTCCAATCCTTTGGGTATGTGTGTGGTCATAAAATAGTTTTGAGGAGCATGAGATACTGCATAGTTTCAGTCCTGCTGTAATAGGAGTATGGGATTGCTCTGCCCA
The DNA here is from genome assembly GCF_004798865.1 of Varanus komodoensis. NCBI lineage: Eukaryota > Metazoa > Chordata > Lepidosauria > Squamata > Varanidae > Varanus > Varanus komodoensis. The sequence continues at coordinate 6,968,646 of NW_025335468.1, read as the reverse complement.
TGTATTGCCCAGGTTTATGAGATATTAAATACAGTGATGTTCACCAAAATGGGGAAGGGTGCTATGGCGAGGATTTCTCCAAAGTCTGGTTTCTGTTCATAGATTTGTATCTGAATGACTGATGCAAGTTTAAACAGCAAGTTTATTAAGAATGAAAACTTTTGAGAATTGCCTTATTTATAATTTTGATCAGTATTCTGCTGTTTGGATTATTGATGCAAGAGTTCATGGCCTATTTTTCTTAGCATGATGAAGAAATGCTTGATCCCTTAATAATCACACAGCTGTTTATTCAGTTTTTTCCCCACACAGAGCCAAAATCCCATTATCAGCTCCCCTTTGATCTGGAACTCACTACTCACTTTTATTTGAATTTAGGTTATGTCCCCTGGTGTGAAGCACTTACACAATAATTCCCTCAATTATTTGAAGCCTTGTTTATTCAAATGTTTTGATGTCCTAGAAATTGTTTGACTGTACAGGAATTTACCCTCCCTGCCTGCATTTGATCTGCAGGTATCACTGATACTTGACCATGATGCCAGGACAACCCCCAAGTGCCCCCGCCCTTGGTATATCATCTAATTCACAAATGGCCAAGGAATGCATACTTCTGTGGTCAGTTAACATGCTGGGCTGGTGCCTGGCAGTGTATTAACATAGCTGGATTGCATATACAGATTGCTTTTACAGGTATGTATTTTATTCACTGAGCAAGGTCTACAAACAGAAGCTATCCTTCGCATTCATAGCTGGTGTGGATGCACATGCATGCCAGAATTGCAATGCTCTGGGCTTCACTGAGCTAACTGCATCTCTTGAGTCAGCCAATCAGGACAGGTAGCTATTGCCTGCTGAACAGGGAACCATGCTGTGACAACCTTATGCAGATCATTGCCTCTTATCATTTCGGGTAATTACCCAACAAATCTAAAGAAAGCAGATAAGCCAATTTCATACTGAATATTTTCCATAAAAGCTTTTGTGGAAGTTGCTTAGAGAGATGCCCAATGATAACTTCCTTACAGTTATCTTCACTGGGCTTAGTAAAGATTCTATGCTACTACATGTACAAACACTGGCATGAAGTTGGAGCCCCCACTTCTGTATTAACTGTCAATGGTGCAAGTCATTTGAGGAGTCATTGTTTTCCTAGGATCCATGGAATCTCAAATTGCATATTTGCACCCACAAGGCATAACAGTTAAATTTCACATAAAACAAACTGCTGATGCACAGAGAAAGGTAACATGTACACCCTCCCCAGGAAAAATGCATATCAACCAAAGAAATATAAATTTAGGAAACCACACAAACACAGCCAAGGCAAAATGCACACTGTAATAAAACAAACTAACCAGATACTACACATATACCAAGCAGGGGGAAAAAGACAAAAGAAACACGGCGCAGAAGCAGCACACCCCCTTGGTCTCTTCCCCATTCTCCCATCCTCATCTTACCCTTTTCTTTTTCCTGGGCCAGGGAGGATGAATCAAAACAAAGTGCAGGGGTGCAGGCATTCACAATTTTTATTTTTTAAGAATGTCTCTGGGGTTCACATGAGGTCCAGAGGAATTATTGGGAATATAGATGGTGCTAAAGGGTCACTCTTTGCCTGCAAGCATTTAAATATAAAATAAAAATCAGGATGGGCAGGGAGCTTAGTGGGCTTTCAGACAGATGTCTCTGAACATGCAGATGCTCACAGACACACTGGAGCCACGAAATTTGTGCTATGTTCATACAAATTGCCCAAAATATTGGTTGGGGAGGGCCAAGGGAAGTGAACCAGTACCTCTCCAAAGTCTGAGAACTTCCCTTCCACATGCACCTATCTTTTGGAAAGGTGGAAATTTTCTTACCACCACCTCCAGGTGGTCTATCATTTTTGGAACAATGGGCAACAAGGAACATTGGTGTACAAGCATGTCCTCTTTGGGAAACCCTCAAAAAGTCAAGACAACTCCTGCTTTTAAACAGACAAACAAACGCTGTGCCTATTCTAAAATTTGGTAGGCTCGAGCCCCTAAGAAGGGGCAACTGCCTCTGCAAATTTCACACACTTCTGCCAAAAATAAAAAAGCTATTGGCAGTTCTCCATTAAAACACACACGCACAAACCCTAATTTAAAAAAAAAAATCCCACAGTGCCATTTGTTTTACATTTGTCATGTATAATCCCCTTCAATGAGGTTACTGTGTCTGCAAATATCAAACAACTCCAAAAAAGTTATAGCTATTTGTTATTTATTTCCTATAACAGTCTATGGGAGACATGAAGTCTCAGATTCCCAAATCTTGGTTCAGGTTCAGTATCATATACAGAGAAAACGGCCTACAAATGGATCTGAGCAGAACTGAGACATTTTCCAAAGTGCCCAATATATATGTGTGGTCTGATATGAAGTGCCATCCAATACTTATTTTCTGTGATACCTTTAATTCTGCCTTTTAGTTGGAATGGAATAGCAAGCACAATTCCTAGTGTTGTAATTGAAACATGTTAGCATACCTGTATCATGTCGAAACTCACTTGAAGAATTTTTAACAAATATTGTGCTTACTCATACCTTACATTTATTTTCATATTCAATACCAAATCCATTGCATTATTAAAATCTCTTCCAATAATAGCCCCTCTTCATCAGGCACAGCGGTTTACTCAAGTAATCGTACAAATAAAATTGAGGCACAATCCTATGGCTGCCAGATGCTTTCTAGATAGCAATTGTAGACTTTGGATTCCTAGAAATGATCATGGAAAGGGGCTGTGAGGTTGAAGCTGTGGGTCTGAACTCAAAGCAGCCTCCCCCCCCCCCCCCCCCCCTTTGCAGCCAATGTGGAAAGAACTTGCTCTGACTCCAGTGCTACAGGAGCAACATCAGAGGTGGTGTTTCGAGGGCATTCAAGGGAGGAGGGAGGGGAGCAGACAGGTTCCATCAGCATGCACTGCATGGTCTCCTAGCAGTGCTTCAGCCTCCACGCACCACAGTTCAGGGCAAAGGACCAAGACAGCCCAAATCAGCTTTTGCAGGGTGGGAGAAGTGTACAGGCAACCTTCACCTTCATGCTTTTTCTGCCCTGCAAATAATGCCTATAATCCTCCAAGGTCAGTAGGTTACAGGCAGTCACACTGGATTGCAGTGTTAGTTATTATCTAATGCGTAAGTTATTTTTAATGAACAGGAATAATTAAATTTGCCCCTAACTAATCTTTACCATAACAAAGTATCTTCCTTTATTATTATGACTCGCAATGACTTTAACTGTAGTGCTGAAGTGTAGTGTTAACTATAGTGTTTAACTGTGTAGTTTTCTATAGATTACCACTCCTTTGGTGTTGGAATTAGCATAAGAAACAAAAAAGGCTAATTAAACATTTTTAGATATGTTTCCCTTTAAAGTAAGCCTCTTGGAATTATATCACCCTTCATTTTTTCTTCAGCTGTGCAACTTTTATTTAACTCCTTTTAAACTTAAAATTTTATTTGCCCATTTCGCTTTTCATAGTTGATACCTATCAGAAAGGAAAAGTGAATCAAAAATCAGTTTCATTTATTCTTAAATGAAGCAGATTCAGTCCTATAATTAATAGAAAATCATATTCTTTTCCCAATGCTCAACTATTCACTATTAACAATACTAAGACCCCTCAGCTGCACATTGTCTGTTTTATTGTCTGTTGTTTTCATGTGTTTTAAAACTCGACGTTGTTTTTATGTGATATGTTTAAATCTGCTTAGAGAGTCCTTGGACTAGTTATAGCGGAATATAAGTTGAATGAATGAATGAGAGTTCCCTGATCGAATAAATGACTTAATTGTGGTGCTTCTGTAAGTGAACAGGTGCTTATAGAGACACAAGCAAACATTCATGTTAAACACACAGATGAGAAGGGAATGGGACAAGTGCAGGGCAGCTTCAGAGACATAGCCTGGCCCTTCTCCCTGTCGCATTCGCATACAAGTAACATGCATTTGCATGCATAACAGAAGCAGGTAGTGCATTATCTGCTTGGACAGGAGTTTTTCCTTCTCATTCATTGTAGCCGATGCTATCAAAGATCTATAAAATGTCATTTTAATTAAGAATACGAGATATGCAGCATATCTTTTGAAGCTTGGAAAGTTGGTATTTTCCAAGCAGAAAGTCAGATAAGAACAAATATTGGTTTTGACAAGTATATAATATTTGTGGCTGGAATTCTGCATCCTCCAAGTATTTCTTTCTTTTGGCACTTTTAATGATGCTTTAAAATAAAGTATTTAGAAAAAAAATCAATTCAGTAGATGGCCTTATCAGTATGGAAAACTCAGATTAATATTAACTCTGTGATTAATATTAACAGGTATTAGACACAAGCATTGATGGCATCTAGACCTCTAGGTAAAACTTCTGCAGATAAAAATAATATCTGTCTTTGTGTATATGTTGCTTCTTTGCCATTTGCTCCAGAAAGTAAATATTTTACTTTTTAAATGCCCTAAATGTGACATTTGTTTTGCACATCATGAGCTCTTTTTCACCAGGTGGAATTCCCAAAGTCTGAGTTCTGTCATTCAATAACACTGGCATTATTTAAAATGTCAGACTTGAGCTGCTTTCTCTGGTGCAAATCCTGAATATCATGGCCCTAAGGAAAGTTTAAAGCATCGATTAACTGCAATCATTTATAGAACTGACAGAGCTATGTAAAATGTTTGTTCTGACTTCCAGATGGGAGTATTGCGCATCATTTTTATAACATGCAAGCTAACAATGTTGTATTTTGTTATTACAGGTCAAAGTGACAACTTTGCCAGGTAAATCAAACATGCTGACATTAAGTAACTCCAGATAGAGTCATACCTTGTGATACATGAGCTGACAGAGGTCATATAAGAGGTGCTTCACTGAGTTTTTTCATTTACTCCCTTTCCACAGAGAAAAGAAGAAATTGACTCCAGCCAGGAAACAAATCACAGGTAAGGACTGGGCACCAGGCACAGATGTGAATGTATTTTTAATAGAAGTGAGGTCATCACAAGAATGCAAAACCTGACATCCTCATATTTGGTAATTTGCTGGTGCTTGCAAATTCAGTAGTGGGTCCTTATAACTAAGATATGGAGCCAGGCACTTGTATTGGCAAGACTTGCCACAATCTTGTTACCTGCACCTCTCAGTTGTAGAGATGCAAAATGATTGTCACCTTATGTCTCTAGGCACGACATATGACAGCTTGTCTCATAGATGCAGCTACTTTCCAAGTAAGAGTGATCTATAGCATCAGGGACCAGTGTGAGAATGGCTATGAAACTGGAGTAGGTGGGGAATATGTGTCAAAATTCCTTTATAGCCATGAAAATAATTGTGTGGTTTTGGACACAAAGACATTGGTTCAGTCCAATGTCATACCACACCATTTTTTGTGCAAACTATAATTTAGAGACCCAGTCAAAGCTTTAGCTACCAAATGTAGACAAATTCAAAACCCACCCTTTTGTTATACAGTCTTTCAGCTCACCAGTCATCTAGTAGAATAGATGCAATCTTAAACTGCATTGTTCTATATAATCATAGAATCATAGAATAGTAGAGTTGGAAGGGGCCATGAAGGTCATTGAGTCCAACCCCCTGCTGTTGCAGGACACTAACTTACACAATCCCGCTCAGATGGCTGTCCAGTTTCTTTCTGAATGTCTCTAGTGTGGGAGAGCCCACCACTTTTCTAGGCAGCTGGTTCCACTGTTGTATGGTTCTGATAGTGAGGAAGCTTTTCCTGATGTCCAGCCTGAATCTGGGATATTGCAACTTGAATTGATTATTCCGTGCCCCACACTCTGGCATTAGCAAGAAGAGATCTGGATCTTCCCCTTTGTGGCAGCCTTTGGGGTACTTATAGAGGGATATTATGTCTCCCCTCAGTCATCTCTTCTCAAGGATGAATATGCTCAGTTCTCTCAGTCTCTCTTCATAGGGCAGTGTTTCCAAATACTGGATCATTTTTGTTGTCCTCTGCTGGACCCTTTCTAATTTACCTGCATCTTTCTTAAATCTTGGTGCCCAGAACTGTACACAATATTCCAGGTGAGGTCTGACTAGTGAGGAGTATAGGAGAACTACTACTTCTCATGATTTGGAAATAATACTTCTGTTAATGCATCCCAAAATAGCATTTGCGCTTTTGATGGGTGCATCACATTGCTGGCTCATACTTAGCCTATTGTCCACAATTACTCCGAGATCTTTTTCTTTTTCAGTTCTGTTGAGCCACATATTCCCATTCTTGTATCAATGCCTTTGGTTTCTTTTTCCTAGGTGGAGGACTTGGCACTTGTCCTTATTGCATTTCATTATGTTGGTTTCAGCCCAGTGTTCAAGTTTATCAAGATCTCCCTAGATCTTCATTCTGTCTTCTAGGATGTTTGCTATTCCCCCGTTATCTTTTCTTGTACTTCCTCATCTAAATAATTAATAAAGATGTTTGTTTGTTTAGGATTTTTCTAGGCTATCCAATCACTTTCATCTCTGGATGGCTCACAACAATGAAGAGCACTGAGCCCAGGACTGAACTCTGTGGCACCCCACTAGTTACCTCCATTCAATTTGAGAAGGTGCCATCGATGAGTACTCTTCGTGACTGATTTAGCAGCCTATCTTTAGTAACCTATCTTTCTTCTAGCAAGGCTCCTGTAATGCATGCAACTGCTGATAACCCCAGGGTGACCCTTGCACAACCTTAACAAGTAAAAGGCTTGACAGAGTATTCACAGCCACTGAGCTTATAGCTCAAGAAAATAAACATTACTGTGCAATAAACAGCCACATAAGCACCACCGTACAATGGCAGTTTTACACGCCTCCAGCTTCTGTCCAGATCCCACCACAAAATCTAATGTCCATAGCCAAACCTGTAGGCATTATCTGTTCAGGCCCATCTGACAAATACTCACAATTCAGGATTTATACAAGGAATTTCCCAGGCTGCAATCCCCACCCACAAACTGGGGAAGAACAGAACAAAAGGTGAGACTGCTATCAAACAATAATCCACTGCAGAACAGACCCCAAAGAAAGAACAACAGAACACCATTTGTTATGTAGAGTTCCAAGCTAAAACCAATCCACTGTATCATAGCTAATCTACAGCTCATCCTGGGCAATGACATGGGCACTTACAGATTAGAATCAAGGCATTTTTGTACCAAGTCCCTATGAAGGCAAACTCCCCACAACTAATGGGAGCTGAAGACCTGAGAGCCAGGCAGCCCATTTCACCATGCTTTGGCAGTGCTGCTGAAGGACTGCTAAATTTTTTAAAAAGGCAGATGCTGGTACTCCTGATTCTGCAGCGTGGAGGCAGCGTTCTTGCTGACTCACGGTACAATGATAGACTCAGAAAGCATTCCGTCCATACCCCGTACCCCTGCCCTCGGTTGTGCAAATGCCAGCAGCAGAATTACACAGTGGCGGAGAGGGGAAGCTTCCATTCTTTTTATGTGGGAAAAATAAAACAAGTAGACAAAGGGAGTAGCCATAAGCAAGCAGACAAAACTAAGGCCAGGGTGAGGGTCAGGGGAAAATGGGGAAAAGATAGTATAATGGCAACAAACTATTCCATTATGTCTTTTCTCACACAGGACTGCAGGGATCTTCCTTCAAGTGCAAAATGTTTTGGTAGAGTGGTGCCTCATAGTTCAAACAACTGTAACTTCGCATGATCCAGAGTTCAAACACTAAAATCAAGATAAAATTGCTCCGAAGTTCAAACGATGTTTCTATGTTCAAACTGCATGCATGGTGAAAAAATGCGGTTGCTGCATAAATCTCATTTCTTGTGCGCCTAAGTCGTCTCTTGCTGTGAAACATCTTTGTGTAATGCTCGTGCAGGACAGTAAATGCAATTTTCATTTTATTATATAGTACATATCTATGCATTTTATTAATTGTTTTCAAGTTTTAATTAATCATTTTGGCATGTTACTGTGTTCTTTTTACCTTAAATTATACATATTTGGTGTTTATGTTTATTGTAAAAGGTATTGTTTAGGATCTGGGAATGGATTAATTCACTTTCCATTTTTTCTAATGGAGAATGTTGATTCAGATGTTGCACAATTCAGAACTCAAATGGCCTCCTGAAATGAATTAAATTCAAAGGATGAGACACCCCTGTATTTCTTACCACTATGTATGGATTGGCCAGTCCAGAGTTCCCTTTAGTTCTCCACACAGCGAGGGCCTCGCTGCCCGTTCCCTCAGGTCTCCTCCCTGCCTCTGTGTAGCTGCTCCTCCTTTCTCTGCCCTCTTCAGCAGCCTCCCAGTAAGGCTTGTTCCACACGAAACTGCAGATGCATTGTGGGGCTGCAGAGCCTCTTCACCAGACCTTCCTTTTACCACCACCAGCTGCCCGTGCTGGTCCTTTTGTTGCCTGGGCGACCCAGCAGGCTCCATCCGCTGCCCCGCCCAGCCACCCAGTGCCAGACTGCAGTAGTTCCCCCAAAATGGCTCCCCTGGAAGCCTATGCCCAGAAAGACCTCAAGGTACACAGTTCCCCTTCACAAAACCTGGGAGAGTTTGGGCCTCATGGCCTCACAAGTAAGCCTCTGCCACTGATGTACAGATCAGTAAGTATAGCCTTCATAGTAAAATCATGCAATCCCTGGCACATAGCTGGGCCAAAGAAACCGCTCTTTTCTGCACATCAGCATATGTGCATCCTTGAAATGTAGCTGACACTATTTGGGCACCATTCCAGAGAGGGCCAGTTGACTCTTGACAGATAACAGCAGCTCAAAGGGCAATGCATACCAACCCACCCCATCCTCCCTCCTCCTTCAAAGCATCTTCTTTCTTCTTTGGTAGGTAGACAGAAAAGACCACGTCATTGTAACTTTTCACTTCTGCAACCTATTTGAAAATATTAACTGTGTTACGTGCAACCCTTTAATGATCAATGTATAAAAGGTCCAACTGAGAGCTGCTCAGGTGCGCCATCTGGAATGATTCCTTGGCTGCCGAATTTTCTTGAGAAGAAATCTTTTAAAAGAAAGCCTTCCCCTGTTGTGTATTTGGGGCACAGGTGCACCAGGACGCGGACCTAATTTGGTCAACACCACCGCTTTGATTGTGTGGTATGAGCTCATATGCACAGGCAATAATGCAAATGAGTAAGGGCAAACTGAGCTGCTATCATGTATACATAAAAAGGCCTATCCTGTCAATTCCAGGAATCAATAGTGAGTGAGCAACTCATGCCCTCCAGATGGTTTAGTCTCCAAACAGACTGCACCACTGGCTTTGCTAATTCAGGCTGATTGGAGTTGTAGGACAAACCATTTGGAGGTGCACAAGCATATCTATACATACATAGATATAACTGCAGAGCTGCATAGGACAGGACCATGGGCAGTGGCATTTGTTGGTGAAGTAGTCTAGATTAGCACATCTATGGTTCCCATAGTTTCTTTGTAATGCTGCAAAATAATACAGCAATCTCCCCCCCCCCCCCCCCCCCTTAGGAACTATCAAGGTATCTGTGTCTGTAAGCATAGCTATGGTACCTAACATATCTTTAATACTTATGCAGCACAAGCACTTCCTTGGTAGGGTAAAAACTCTAGTTAATTGGGCACTTAGCTCTGAATCCTTTTCAAAAGATGAGTGAAAGCTGGGTGGATGTATTAAATCTAAGACTGCTTTAAACATTTATTGACAACCCTCAGATAATTGTTCATCAAAGACATCTGGCTTGATTCTGGCTGAAAAGCCTGTTGGTATTTGTGATAATACCATTTATTTCAGTTGCTTCCAATGACACTTATTAGAGGTCATAGATGATGATGGTGATCATCATCATCATCATCTAATTTCTATATCACTCAATAGCCTTAGCTCTCTAGCTAGAACATGTACCTTGTTACCTTCATGTGCTTGTCTAATTATGTTTCCAGCCCGACAAATAGCTATGCGCATGAGTAACTTAGGTTAATAGTCTCATTGAACTCATGTTGCTCATGAGTATAGAGTTACTCATGTGCACTTTTTAAAACCTGTACACTTTTTGATGAAGCTGCACTGCAGCTGCAACCTCACAGGGAGTAATTCCTATTGCACTTACTAGAATTTACTTAGGAGTAAACATATTTGGGATTGCACTTTACATCTTTTTAATACTCCTCCATTTTTGCAGCCTAGCTTTCTTTCCTTTAATTGCAGATTCATTTTAGGAAGCAGGAAGCAACAAATTATTACTTACGTTCTTATATCAGCATAGAACACTAAGAAAGTGCTGCATTATGGTAATAACAGACAATACACATTATTAACTAAATGTTCAGAAGAATTTGATGGCTAGCAAGATCATTTTTATTTATTTTGGCTGAATAATATAGATTCCAGGGCTCAATGTACTCTGTGGTAATATATGATACAAATGAAAATAAAGTTCAGGCAGTCCCCAAGTTACAAACATCCAAGCTACAAACAACCTGTGCTTATGAACAAAACCGCCATAAAACCTATTAATTTTTTAAAAAAATAGTGTGCAAAATCGTCACCACAATAAACAGAGAGGATGCAAGAGAGGAGAGGGAGGCCTTCAAAGCAGACCTTCCTGCCCTGTAGATCCAGGGATGGAAATCTCTCCAGCATTTCCTTCCTACAAAGAGGAGGCCCGGTGAGTTTGGGTGCGGCTGGGAGAACTAGAGATAACTGTAGTTTTTCACTTTCACAGGGGTTTTGCATCCGTAACCCCTATGAATGTGGAGGGCTGACTCTATGTCACTCAACTTACATACAAATTCAACATAAAGATGAATTTTCATTTTCTCTGGAACATGTTGGAGAAGATGATGCTTCCTTTGTCATTACAAATACATAGTTAAACAGAAAGCTTGTGTGTACGTAGCTGTAGGAGAACTGGTCCTAGATAAGAGCAAACCAGAAGGAACCATGGCAAGGATGAGTGTTTGAAAGGGTCATCCTTAGATATGGTACGAACAGAAGGAGGACAATTTCCAGCCTTGAGAAAGTTGTTACGAGGATAACGTAAATGATAAAAGTATGGTTCTAATTGGGCACTGCGTAGTTCCAAGGCGTTCTGCTTTACACATGTAATAATATGTTGACATTCTTGCATGCTGTATTCTTAATAAATATTGCGGGTTAGCTTTTCTTCAATCTATTTTGACCTGTTTCATGCAAGATCTAACAATTGGAACTTGTTTGTAATTGCAGTATACCATACATGTTAGCCAAAAGGAAGTGGAAGCACATGAAATTTCACAGCACAAGTCAGCATTCCAGTTGTCCCTCATGCCAAAACTAGATAGTCACATATTGGAGGGAATATGCTTTGGGAACAGTCCTTTCCATCCCTTCTCTGCTGGCATTAGGAGTAGAAGTCTGGAGGGAAAATTGGCTTGGTTTCAGATCCCATACAGCAGGCATGCTTCCTATGCAGAGTGCATATATGTGCCCATCTTCAGGGGCACAAAAACAGGGTTCAGGAGCAGGGATTCAATGTCATCAAAGCTAAAGTTATGGGCAGAAGTAATTATTTAAAAACTGCACATATTGAGGAGCTCACAGAGTCCCAGTTCCAATACTGGTATCCAAACAAGGGTTACCAGGATGCACTCCCTTGCTATACATCTATGCATGATGCCCAAGCCCCACACTGATCCTTGTGCTACAGATAGTCAGGGAGGAGGAGCTGGTGGTGCAGACACTGACTGGCAGTCACATCAGTGTGACTGGGTTTTAACTGAATATTTGGTGACTTCTCCTTTAAACTAGATATAGGGAGCAGACATTTCATTAAAGACAAATGCTATCAACCTACTGAGATGTATGAGATGAGTAAAATGGGAATTAGGGGGTGGGGCTGGCAAAGATGTGGGATGTAAAAGGATTTGCCTGCACTGGGTATAGAACCAGTTTTAAGGAGACAATGCTGGATTTTTTAATTTCTATTTTCGTAAAGTTATTCATTCTCCTTCTCACACATAGACATTAAGTTCTTCATACTTCATCCATACATCCACTGTTAAAATGTCCGGGGTGGTGGTGGTCCTTCCTGTCTGTCTTTTTTCCCCTCAGTTCATTCACCAACTCTGACAGAAAGGAGAATTTGATAAGAAAATCTTCCATGAGCAAAGTGGAGCAGGAGCTTGTGGAACAAGTTTGCATGAGCAAGGAAAGTCACTGTAACAGTTATGTGGGGTACCTTCACCTTCGCTCTTTTTGGAGGTACCTGCCAGCCCCTGCTACCTTCATCTTTGGCCAACTTGCTGGCCCTATAAACTGAGTAACTGTTAAGAATCAAGAATGGTGCACTTCTGTGCTTCTTTGACCTACTGGGTGGTGGGGTGGAGTCGCTCTTTCTTTTTGTCTTATTTCCTGCAGCTTAGAGTAAGATATGTCCATTTGAATTTTGCTATGAATTTTCATTATCCCACATGATGAATATCACTCTGACTGGCAGAGCACTCACACACTACACTCTTTCTCATGCAAAGCTTTTAACTCTCCATTTTACTGATGCTTCTGGTGTCTGTGCAGGATTAAGATGGGCTCCTTTATGCATATTTTTCTCCCCAGGAATTTTTCTTGGCCCTTCTACATATTGCATTACATTGCCACTAGATGGCACTGTGGAATTGTGTGAATACACAAGGGTCTCATTTCAGTTCATCCTGCCATTTCCAAATAATACCATACCTTCCCTGATCACAAAAAAGCTACCAAAACGTTTGCAAAGAACTGGCCCTGGAAGATGACAGTATCATGTAAGCATTTGCAAACTCCCATGTGTGAGACTCATAAACACACAACAAATGCCTTGCATTGAACCCTCTAGATGTGTTTCTTGCAGCACTGAAGGAGGAGTTAATCCAGGCCAGAAGCAAACAGCCAAGCTGCGTAGTTGTGGAGTTCCTGGATTGCTGGTGGAGGGGGATGGTGATCACATGTGTGTTGCTACTGGAGGGGCAGCAGTTCAAAATTATTCCCCTCTGAGAGTTTTGGAGGAAAGTGCTAGCTTACACATTAGCCTGTTAAGGCTAATGGTTATAAGGTTGTACTACTGCCCTCTGTTGGTTGGTTTGGACAAAAGGAAACCCTAATCATGATTTATTCATACATTCAGGATTTATTCATACATTCAGGATTCAGAGATAGTTATGACAGGGCTGCTATCCTGAGGAATAAGCCCCTGAGTACATGAAGGAGGACTCCCAGGACTTTCAGATGCACAGATCTCACCCAGCAGGCTGGGGGTATGGTGAGAATAGTAGATTTTTTTTCCAATTTAAGCATAGATTGTACCTGTAGACACTTTGAAATTGTAAAGCCATCGTACCAGCCAGCCAAAACGGCTGTTATTTGCATGTGATGAATAAGAGTGAGCCAAAAACTTAGGATCAGCCTAGAGCTCTTGTCTGGGTTTTGGCCACTGAGGGCCAAACCAGACATTAAATCCATAACTTTAAGTCCATATCTAGCAGTTAGATCTCCCCTCCCCTCTGTTTGTTCTCTAGTGTAGGCACAGGACCCCCAGTCTGCATTAGTGTAGAGGGTAAGGTACTTTTAAGCTCCTGATTGGGGCCCTTGCCTAGACAGTAAATATGAAAAGATAAAGATGTAGCTGATAGATGCAGATTTAAAGTAATAAGTATGTTGCTTACTCACTGAACATGTACGCAGACAACAGGCTTCTGTAAACGCAGTATTTCCTATCCAGGATAACTGACAATGTAAATAAGCCCTAACCCCTTCTCAAGTGTCAGAGGTTTGTAGTTTCCCTCTTCAAAGCAAGAAACCTGTAAGTGTGTATAGCTTATATGTTTCGAGCATCTGGTTACATGTCTGTAATGTCAGTTCATCACTCTAACCTGTAGTGGCAACCAGCTATGCACTAGCAGCCATGAGATCTGATTAGACACCATCATATTCCAGTTGCACTTGGTGTCTCTTTAGACGATACAAGATGTCTCACATCTTCACGTTTCTTTTGGATTTTATTTACTGGCTGCTCAGACATTTTGATGAAGTATATTCATGTAGCTGCTGCACCCAGTCAGAGCATCTGCCTATCACATTTCACTAATGGCAGCAATCATTTTCTGTAGTCAGCGCAAACATCCACTAGTATTTGTGTAATATAGGCATGAATTCTCTGTATGACACAAGTGGTATGTACAACTGATGGCAAAATATTATTTCAGGAACCCAATTTTAAAATTATGCAACACATCAACCCTTAAGTTCAGCTTTTCACAAGGCAATCAGGCCTTCCAGTGATAGCTTTTTATATAGCTATTATTTACTGTTAAAGCTGCTGATGAAAAGCATTTAATAATGCAGCAGGTTTCATTCACATCTTTGTAGAAGCCCTAAACTGACAATATAGTCTTTTTGAAAAAAAAAAAGAATTCTAATTTGACCAATTATTAGCCAGATGTTATGATTGGTTTATCCTAATAATACCTATTCTGTATCAGCTACTATATCAGTTCCTTCATACCACAGGACCCTATTTGAGTATATGTATATGATAATACAATATAATTGCCTCTGCACTTTGGTATTGATGTACCTTCTTTTTGTTTTAACCAGACCATCTCAAGCACGCAGCTTTCATTCTTTCACCTCTTGACCTTCACGGGTAAACAGAGAGTGGTTCTATAACTGGTTTCATGAGCTACACTTTGCAATTATCTAGATATTCTGGATTCTCTACAGAATTCCCATTGTGCATTCTGTTCCTATCATGCAGGGATATCCTTGTTTTCCTATACATTCTTCGCTTACCATCATTTAAATGCCTTATATTTTCAGCCCCCTTGAAATATGGCCAATGGGTATTACTCATGTTGTAGCCTACTTGTTATTCCTGGTCAAAAACATGGATTTTCAAGGCTAACAGCCATTCGGTTGCACTTAGTCCTTTGACAACATCTCCTGGAACATCTCGCTACAAATGATACCCACTGCAATGCAATGATAGCCTCTGAAAACATACTCATTAGATGGCATTCAATTACCAGTGATGGTCACAGTACTCTGTCTTGTTGCATGCAAGGACATATAGGAAACCATATTATTTTGATACATCTTCACTTCCTGCTCCACTGGGCAGCCCATCTGTCAATCACACGATCTCTACAGAAACACTGATTTGCCTTTTCATATCCCATCAGTTGCTTGCTGCACTTGGTCAAGGGCCTGATGGAGGTCAATAAAGAGCAATGTGCAGTGCTTACCAAATACTTTCCATCTGTTTGAAAACACTGTTGTTGGTAGTTTTTGAGAAAAGTGCCATATCCCAGGCTACAGTTAAATGGGTTCCTTGGCTTTGGGACAATTATTTTCCAGTCACATAATTATAAGTGTGATGAATTTTCTGAAGGATATGGTATAGTTCATTCTAATCTAATTTTTCAGACCCAATACATATGTTACTAAAGCGGCATGGCTGTCAATTTCCCAAGGCTTTGTAAATGTTTGGATGAAGGAATATTACAGGATAGGGGAATACCCATCTCCTTTCAGTCATTTCCTGGCTTGTTCATTGCCTGTAAGCAGTGTTGAGTATTGTGCTCAGTTTTGGACCCCTTATTACAGGAAGGATATAGCCCAGTTAGAGTCAGTGCAGTGCAGGGCCACAAGGTTGGTGGCCGGGCTGCAGGGGATGGGGTATGAGGTGAGACTGAGGGAACTGGGTCTCTTCAGCCTGGAGAAGAGGAGACTCAGAGGGGATATGTTGGCGACATACAGGTATGTGAGGGGATGTCACACGGAGGTGGGTAGAGACCTGTTCTCCCCTGAAGAGGAAGGCAGAACGCGCTCCAACGGAGCAAAGCTCAGGGAGCCAAGGTTTCGTTTGGATGCCAGGAAGCACTTCCTGACAGTCAGGACCCTGAGGGTGTGGAATGGGCTTCCACGAGAGGTCGTTGAGGCCCCATCGGTGAGGGTGTTCAAGGATAGGCTGGACATGCACATGGTGGGCATGTCGTGACTGGAGCCGGCTGGTGCCGGAGGTCAGACTAGATGGCCCGGGAGACCCCTTCTGACTCGCTCTGTTTCTATGTTTCTATGCCCCTAGTGTAGAGAGGAGGAAGTCCTCAAGGGAATCCTCCTCAGGGTTGCTATCTCCAGAGATCCTAGTATAGGCATCTCTGGTTCAGGGGCTTCTTTCCTGATAGGTACAGGCATGGTGTAAGGGCCTGGGTTCAGCAACTCCACAGTTTGCAGCACTGGCCTTCCTGATCTGTTTGATTCTCCTTCCCATTTGTCAACATCATGACTGCGACTCAAGGTCGCAGTTGAGACATGTAGTTATTTCCCATGTCATCTGGTGTGTTGCGTATGGTTTCTTAATCTAAATGCTGCCTGTGCAGCTTGGAGTACTAGACTGGTATAGAGACATTGCTAGTTTGCAGGACTGGTAATTATCAGTATTTGTGCCTAAATATGGAGTCTTTGGCTATCGCACCTGTTCTGTATTGTTAGGTTTGTCCTCTATGAATGTGTATAATTCTTTTCAAAACCAGTATCCAAACTAGTGGACATCCTCCCTTTTTGTGGCACTAAAAGCTTTTAGTTTTACAGAATTCTCCAATTGGGGACCTTTCAAGGTCTCCATGATTACCAGATGTTCACATCAAATAAGGTTCTTCCAACCATCATTAGTTGCTGAGGAAGGTCTGGTGTTTTACTTTGGTTTTCCTTGGAGCACATTGCCTTGTTGCACGTTGCATTTCTTGTGCAACATGTTCTGAGTGTGCTCCACCTGACACATGAGTTACACTGCAGGCTGTTCTGGTACGATTCATCAGATTTGTTTCTGCTATAATCTGGACAAAGCATGTGAATTGATGTGTGTATAGATAGTACCCAATTCGTCTTCATTGTCCATTGAAACAAAGTAATCTAACAGCCATCCTCCAGGCTGCTGGTGGAGGAGAAGCTGTAATTAGAACGTGTAAGAGGGTAGATTTGTATTATGATAATTTCACTTCTTTCCAACAATGGTTGGTGTAGCAAACTACCATTGCCTTTCAGGATTGCCCTTCTAGGTTCAGCCAAAATTTTCAAATGAGTAACAGAAAGTTATTGTAAACCATGTAGCAGAATGACCAAAGCAGTCTGCCTTGTCAAAAATCACACTTCCATATCTTCCTTTGCATACTGTCTAGATATCACTCCAAAGTCAATCCCACTTGCTCTTTGCTCTAATTTAAGTTAAGCCTCTTCCTGCCACCACCTATTAATGTGTGCTACTGATCCACCATTGGCATCTGAAGGGCTGCAACCCAGCACTAAGCTGACAGCATTCAGCGCTGATGACTGAAAACAATGCCATTTCTCATTGGATGACAAAGGGAATGAGAAGCTGGTTCCCAGTGGATCAGTAACTTCAAGTAGTTCAGCCTGAAAAGCTGTCTTGTAATTTGGCTCTAACAAGATACTTTGATTGACTAACCCATTTTGCTCTAACAACTGGCATGTCTTAAATCTGTAGTTGCACTTTTTCTTGTCAGTAAAACCAGTAGGCATCACAGGGATGAGTAATATCAACTATCAGGGATCACACTCCGTTGCTAACAAGAACATGACCAAAATTGGCTTAAGGAAAGGCTGAAACAAAATATGTTTACTGGTTGATTATTTTCTTTCCCTTGGTACATGTTAAGTGAAGGCTTTCACATGAAGGCAGGATATAAATTGAAAAATAAATAAATAAATAAATAAATAAATAAATTGTCACTGAGATTCACAATATTGAATATTACTTAATTCAGTACTTGATTAAAAAACACTTCTCAGTTTTTATGCAATTGTGCTCCTTTCCTAATTATTGACCACCACATGCCTCTGTCACCTTTCTTAGCGTACAGCTGCCCAACGTTTGTGTTCACTGTTTCATTTTCCCTCCATCTGCAGACTTATGCACAATGACCAAAGCATTCTAATACATCCTGTCTGGTGTCCTACTTCTGCCTGAGAAGCATGGTTTTAACAATTTAATATCCAGTGGAATAGCAGTGGATTTAGCAGCACAGTAATCCTCCAACTCATGATTTGTTGGTTGGTCGATACATGAAGCAGGCTGTTTTGAGGAGATGGGCTCCATACTGTCCCTCATGCTTTTCAGCATTGACATGAAACTACTGGGAGAGGTCATTTGGAGGTAGGAGCTAAGATGTCATCAATATGCTGGTGACACTCAGCTCTCATTCTCATTCTCTTCAAACCCAGGTGCAGTGGTTTCCGTTCTGAACTATTGCCTGAGCATGGTAATGGACTGGATGAGGGCCAATAAATTGAAGCTTATCCAGATAAGACGGGGGTGCTGCTGGTGGGCGGACTGTCTGCCAGTTGGTGGGCCTCCAACCTGCCCTGGAAGGGGTTGCACTCCTACTAAGGGACAGGGTGTTAGTAGGAGTGCTTGTGAGTGTTCCTGGATCCAAAACTATCACTTGATTCTCAAGTAGTTTCAGTGGCCAGGAGCACCTTCTCTCAGTTGCGATTGATTTACCAACTGCAGCCCTACCTGGACAGACAGACCCTTGGCACAATTATCCACACCCTGGTAACCTCCCAGCTGGACTACTGTAATTCACTCTATGGGGCTACCTTTGAAGATGGTGCAGAAACTTCAACTAGATCAAAACAGGGCTACAGAATAGTTGGTCCGCACACCAATATTACACCAATTTTAATTCATCTTCATTAGCTGCCCATTGAGGGTTGATCCCAATTTGAAGTGCTTGTTTTGCCATGCAAAGCCCTAAACAGCTTGGGATAAGAATACTTGAAGAACTGCCTACTTGCATATGTACCTACCCAACCACTAAGATCTGGTTTAGAGATCCTTCTTAAAGAGCCATCCCCTAAATTGGTGAAGAGGGTGGCAAATAGAAAAGGGACCTTTTCAGTGGTTGCGCTCCACCTCAGGAATAGGCTCCCCAGCTTATACACCTGGTACCCTCATTACTATCATTTTGGTGCCTGGCAAAGACAGCTCTATTTTCCAGACATTTTAGTAAATCAATAGTTTTTTAAATCTAGCTTTTTAGCTTACTTTACGTGTTTAAAATAATTTAAATTAATGATCTATACATTTGCCCTGCTGTATTATTTTTGTATTTTATTTGTTTCTATGGCTTTTAATTGTTCACCACCCAGAAAGTCCTATATAGGACAACTGGTGCAGTTTATAAATTTTGAAAAATACATAAATAAATAATACTGCCTTGAGCATGAGAGCAACAGCTTTCAGAGATGGTTGCAGGAAAAGTAAAAGGTATGAAGATGGGGCAGATGATTTAGTGTAAATACAGGCCAAATGCAGGATATGCCTGGGATGAAGGCATGGACCATGGATATCGCCTTTGTTTGGTACAGGCAGTTTGTTGCATTTATAGCAGCTCTCCCTCATGCCAAGACGGTCAAAAATCAAAAACTATGATTCATCCTTTAAAACTGAGAGAAAATAGGTATCTGACCAGTTAATTGTTGAATCTCTTAAGTCCAGCCAGAGGCCCAGTGCCACAGGATGTGGTGTCACCTTACGATTTCGCATCTCTTTGCCTCCTGCATTGGTGTGAAGGTGATACCTTCTGGTCTCTGCCAAACTTGTGCTGCAGCATCATGCTGCAGTTGAGACTAAGAAAATCATATGCTGCCATCCTCCCACTCCACAACTGGCCTCACCAGCCATTCCCAGAGGCCTTCTCAAGGAAATGGCTAGGCCAGCAGATTAGCTTGCTGTACCCCCACTGCTCTCCTACATGCTGCTACTGTTTCAAAAGCAGGTAGAACACCAGAAAAGCGTTGGAACTTCACAACTATCAAGGAGCTTTCCAGAACCATGTGATTTTTTCTTTCATATGCGATGCTGGTCAAGCCTTTCTCCAGACTCTCGGTGTTATACAATGGTTTTGGGCAAGCTGGTTGAAGTAGGTTCTGTTAACCAAAACAGAGTAGAATTTCCTGGTATTTGAATTGTCTATCTGTAAAGTCTCACATAAAAAATAGAAGGGAAAAAAGGATCTTCTTTGTTAAAGTTTTAGCACATCTGCAACAGAGGCTATTGAATACTTGGTGGACAGTTTGGTGTTTGAGCTGTAGGTGGTGGTGTTGCTTTATTGGAGCTCGAGTTCAATGCAGATACACTCCAAAGGACAGAACATGAGAAGGAAATCAAAAAGAAATGATGAACAGCTTTCCATTTGCAGAAGACTTTTGCCTTCTCAAGCACGGATACATATTTCTTTAGGGTTTTCCCAGTCTGTCATGCTCTGGTAATTGAAGATAAACCATAAAATGTCATGGAAAATTTCAGGTCTGGAATTAGCAGAATGAGAAAGTAGTGTTCCTATGTAAAGAAAAAAGCATGGTGCATGTCAACCAGAGAGCACTAAATCCCCAGGCTGTGGCTCACAATAAGAGCTAGAGAAGACCTAACATTCATATTTGTGTTTCCATTTTTCTGTTAGTACAAATGTCAACATTTTTAATAATTTTCCACTGCAGGAGCTAAAGCACTAGGATCCCTCATAAGCAAATGAAGTCTTTAACCTAGCATGTGACTCTCTCCCATCTCCTGGAGATACCCTGACTGTGCTTGTTAGTTCCTTGCCCATCTTAGAAATGCTTCATCTTGTAGTGGCACAGGCGCCTTGATAAATATGGGGAGTGGAGGGGAGGCAGCTTGCCTGGATAATCTCTGTGTAAGCAAATAAAACAAAGCAGAAAAATATTCAAACTACCAGGACCAGATAACTGACCCTATAAATAGTTGCAAATGTAATCTACAAAGGATCAGAATGAATAGTAGGTTGAAGATAAGTGGTAGATAATGTGTAAATGGTATACTGAGTCATGCTGTGCTTGGTATTACAGAGCTCTGTTTTACTGAAGCTTAAAGAATATAAGCTTTGTGGATTCCATGACAAACTGACCTAATCCACATCTCCTGCACTGATATACAGATGAGAAGTTTGTTTCTCACTGGCTTTCAAATGCTAACTGTTCTAATACAGTTCTAAATCTAGAGCCAGTGTGGTGTAGTGGTTAAGAGTGTGGGACTGGGACTGAGGAGATCTGGGTTCTAGTCCCCGCTCAGCCATGGAGCCAACTGGGTGACTTTGGGCCAGTCACAGACTCTCAGCCCAACCTACCCCACAGGGTTGTTGTTGTGGGGATAAGATGGAGGAGGAGATGTAAGCTGCCTTGAGCCCTTTAGGAAAAAGGTAGGATATAAATCGAAAAATAAATAAATAAATGTTTTACAGTATATTTTTAAAATTTATATTTTGAGAGAAAATGCATTAAAATGCTATTTAACACACATTTAAATACAAAAAATCTGCACAGATTAATGAAACAAGATGGACCGACTTATGAACATATGCAAACGTTGAATGGATCAGAAATAGACATATTTGAGTACTCCTATGTTACTTTTATGATCCTACTTTAGGCTTATAAGTCCACACTCCTTTGGGCCCAAGATAGATTAGATCTTCCATTCAAGAGCTCCAACTTTGGATAAGGAGATCCAATTTCAGATCCCACATAACTCTGTGGAAAGATCTGAAGCTTTTGTTCCTCAACATCTGTGCATTCTGAAATTCAGAGATAAGGTAATGGTCATTCTCTCTTCCTAAGTAATCCTGGGAATTGTATGTCTGTGATGTGAGAGGATATCTTTAACAGGAAATGTTCAGCTGCTCATCACACTACAGTTCACAAACTTCTTCTGAGGTAAAGCTAAAAAGCCAGTAGGAATTCCAACTGATAGGAAATACCTGGGCATCTCATTCCTATTTTCTCAGGCATATCCTAGCATATACATGCTGGTATCTTTTGATACACAGGAATATCCTAGAATATGTCACTTGGTAACAGTGAAGACTTAGATGATGAACAACTTTCTTAAAGTCAAGATCGTACCCAGGAGCTTGTATCTTCCATAACTGCAGGAAATGTGTTTTGAGCTCCCCTAATCATGGCAGCTGCTTTTATGTGACTTGCTGTCTCATGGATAATACTACTGAATCCAGGAGAGCAATCTGCAAGCCCACAGCTCTTCCCTGGTAAAGTAGAATTCTGTCCTGACAAACATATGCTGGCATCATAACTGAATATGCTCAATACTGCAGTGATGTGTTCAAGTCCTTTACTCCAAGTCTTGATTCAAGTCTCAAGCCATTACTTTTAAGTCCAAGTTGAATCTTAACTCATTGGAAGAAGTTTAAGTCTCAAGTCTCTTTCCAAGTCTTCCCCTCCCCACACCACCACCCCCTTGAAAACCCATCCTTCCCACTGCCTCCCTCCCTTGTGCCAAAACGAAGAGCTGAAGCCTTTCTCTCTCCCCCTCCCCATTGCAACCCCTTCCTCCCTATCCTGCCTCTGCCCCACTTCCCTCCCATCATCTCTGTTGTGTTCATGCCTGCCTTCCAGCCTGTCCCTGATGCCTTCCACCAAGATATCCCCGGGATATCCTGCCACACTTCAGATGAGGATGGTAAGACCTGGAGTGACTCAGTGGTAAAAACAGCAGAAATCTTGAGTCGAGGCACTCATTGCTCCTGAGCTGAATCCAAGTTGAGACACTGATGCAATCTGAGTCAGACTTGGGAGGCGGTTGCTCAACTCAGGTCCCAAACACTGCAATATTGTGTTATTCTTCTACATCTGATCCACATGTTAAAAACATCTTTCAGTAGATAGCGCTGGCTAGATCCAATAATGATTCTACTTGGCAAGAGTTTCAGAGTACTCTCAGTGCTGCAGAGGACCTTAAAGACAGAGCAGGAAAAGATGGTTAAGAAGGAATGTGTCTTTATGTATGAATCAGAGCAGAATACCAGAAGTTGAACATCTCAGCTTCATTTGACTAACTGCAGAGGGAAAATATCGAAATATGGTAATTCAGTAACCAAACAGCAAATCATGCAAGCTACAGAGACCCATTTACAAACCCCATTTGTGTTGCATACATTAAAGTCAGACAACACATACCAACTATCATGATGCAAAAGTGAATCTAGCAAAAGTGAATCTGTGGTTGATTTTCCCGACAAATAGACTGGGAAAAATTGATATATGAAGGAAACTGGAACTGTGGCAAAAGCAATTGGGCATAAAATAAGCAAGGTTCTGTATACTCAACTGATTGATAATGGGATATATCAAAACCTAATAATGTTTATGCTCATATAAATATGGAGCTTAATATTCCATGCATTTTAGTACAACCCATTCTGTATTTACTTGTTTAATGAAATATGGCTCTTTAAGACTTTTTTAACACTAGTCTTTCAGACAAAAGTCTGTGAAGTGGAAGATAAGTGTATTCATGCCATGCAAGGAATACATATAGTTATAATTTAAATTCACATTTATTCTTATTTTTTAAATTAGAAGAAGAATATCTGCCACTGGATCAGGGTCAGTGCTGAGGGTAGGAATGGCTATGGCCCACACCCTGGCAGGTGCTCACTAACAGGGGCCCCTTGGACTTGATCCTTGGGTCTGTATTTGTCAAGCAAAGAGAGCAACAACGAAGAGGAGGAGGAGGGGCACCACCAGGTGATAAAAATGTAGACCCTGTCACGAAGGGGACCTCTGAGAGTGTCTTCCCAAAGGGTTCTGAAAACCCAGAGCTAATATTGCATCAGACTCTTCATTAAAATAATACTCTTCTGTACAGGAGAAATGTGAAAAAAGTAAAAATGTATATGTATACACACACACACACACACTTAAGGATATATATGTACTTAAATATATATGCTAGAGGTATGACGTTATTTTTGGGAGGTTTGTTTTCATTATTGGAAAAACAAAAGAAAAAACACCTTCCATGAAGCTTTCAGCTTCATGCTGATATTTCAAGTTGTAGACACAAGCATAGAAAAGTATTCGAAAGTCTAGTGTTTAAGGCTACACGATGCCTTAACAGAAGCTAGCCTACAGAGGTAGCCCAGAAAGCTTTGCATTTTCTCAGCTTATCTGCCCAAATTCAAGGAATCTGCATCTAAGCTACATGATATTTAAAAAAAAAAAGTCTTTTTTTTTTCACTTTAGTGTGTGGGGCCCTACTCTGGTCTGGATTACTACACACAGGTAGAAGGACCATCTTGGCTACAAGAAAAATGATCCATTGGCCCCTAGAGAGATTTCTATCCTTTCTTTAGCCACCCATCTGTTTGTGCATGTGAGAGAGAAATGGGAGCAATTTTAGAGGTGGGAAGTGGCTGCATTGGAAGGCATAATTCTTCCTACCTCGTCTATTGAGACCTGTAAGCCCCAATAAAGTAAAACACAGCACCTTAGGATTGCTCACACAACGTGCCTTTAGTTCAGAGTTAAAACGTGGGCACAGATTTTTCATATGCCCTCATCAACAGTAACTTCCTTCTTAACACTATCTACAGTGCAGGAGGCCTGTATTTCTTCAGGATCACACAGAAGAGGAAAGGCTTAAACCTCCCCTTCTTCTCCACTGCAGTCCCAATAAAAATTGAGGAGAGTAGGTGACCTGCTGAGTGTTAAATACATTTAAAAGAAACCAACTATTGCCATGCTGCAAGCAACACATTTAAATTTTAAAGCGACTTGTAGTTAAGCCTTCAGCCGGAGGGGCAATGTGGCAATATTAATCCTTCTCCTGCTTGCAATGATGACTAAATAACTTGCTAAAAAGTAAATGAAGATTTAGAAATGCCCCAACAACTTGTGAAATATTTCAATGCATCAGATGTGAAACATTTCATTGGTTAGAGAAAACTCAAGTTCAAAGTCCGTCCCACTAAAGCCATTTGTCATCAGTGGTGCCAATGATTTGGAGTGATGGCAAGAGATCCGTCTCCCCTAACCTGTAATTAAGACTGGGAGGGGAAAAGATTGATTTTAAGAGCTGGCCTTAATTTTTTGTTTAAAAGAAAATCAACCCCATGGCAAAAGCCAAATGAACTGCATTTTCAGTTTAATTAAAAAGCTGACATTACAATGTAAATAATTATGTTTTATTAATCATTTGCCTTCAAGCATGTGACAGCAGCAATACTAAAGACAATTAAGTTGCTGGTGCTTAGTGCAGTGCCTTAATAATTACATGGTAGTTAATACAGAATACTGGAAAATTCTCCATAGAAACCAATCTATGTGAGCATCTGGGCTCTAGAATTAGAGGTGTGACCCAACCATAACAGATAAGAGGCACCCTGCTGGATCAGACAAAAGGCCTTCTATTGACACGGTGGCCCACCAGATGCTTGTGGCCAGCCCACAAGAAGGACTTGTGCTCAACAGCACCCTCTGCCTCATCCCCAACAACTAGTATGCAGAGGCCTGTTGCACTGACACTGGAAGTAACATTACCTATTATGTTGCTTGGCGTATGCTTTGGAGTAGCCGAAGGCATATTACTGGCAAGTGCTAAATGACATGTGAGACTCATAATCAAATGTTATGATGCTTCTTGAAAGGTTTAAAAGCAGCTGGTACGTGTGAGAGACACAGAGAGAGGAATAGAGAATTGGCTCGAGATGACGGTCCAGTGGGAAGAATAGCTCATCCATTCCCCACACTTAGATTTCCTGATGAAAATTGCCCCCAAAGCTGCTATTACCTGTTCTGTACCTGCTGGAAGGACTAGCTGTGGCAGGTGTGCATGCGTTTTGATCAGGGTATGGTACAGAGGAAAGGGCCAACTCTTCTCCCTTATCACCACTAACCTGACTGAATCCCTTCCCCACCCCATCCCATGGGTGTTTTAAATCTTTTAAAATCGAGAGTTCAGAGGTAGTTTGGTCCTCAATCCCCTTTTAAAGCCAGCATTTTGGACTGGTTAGAACAGTGGTAGAGAACCAGGATGACAATTCCCACATTTCCTGGTAATTGGCCTTACTGCCTGGGTTTATGGGGAATTGTAGTCAGAGAGATCTAGATGGCACTAGATTGCCTGCCCCTGGGTTAAGAGTTTAGGACAAAGACTGTGTTTAAAATCCCATTCCACCATGAAGGATAAAAGGGAGGAAATTGAGAACTATGAACAGCTTGGCAAAAGGGATGAAATATAAATGCTATGGAATGCACTCCCTAGAGAGGTCTGCCTAGCGCCATCATTATATGCTTTTCAGTGCCAGGTCAAGACCTTTTTATTTGACCAATATTTTAATGTAAATCAATTTTAATTGCTTATTTGTTTATTTATTTATTTAAACTATGTCATTTTATACAATTTATTTTGTTTAGGACTTGCGTTATATTGTAAGCCGTTCAGAGATGACAGTGATGGACAGCCTATAAATGCCCTAAACAAATAAATAATGTGATAAATAATAATAAATCTTCTTTATCAACTGTTATACACACTCAGATTTATTTGTACAGTTGGTTCAACAATTTTATTGTTCTAATGCAAATCAACTATGTATTACACCATTGTAGTTACCACACCAGCAATATTCCTCAGTGTAAGGCATAAATAATTCAAAAGTACAAGTACCTATTAATGCTCAGATGGGCACTGGCAAAATAAACTACTATAAGGACTGCCCCTAAGAAATACTGAGGTTACCTAGTAGCATGGCTGTCATATATTTGCGTGCCAGAAGAGGACTAGGCCTCAGCAGAAGCCCTGGAAATCAAAAACAAAAGCTAAAGTGTGCATCTCATACCTAAAAGAAATTTCCAGAACAAGGTATTGGTAACTTCCACATCACCTAACCCATAGATTAAAGAAAACAAAGTTCTTGTGTAAAAAATGGTTGAGAACAACATTTGGGGAAATGTGTCAAGAGGCTGAGAGGTGAACTATATATGACTAGGAAAAGCTCAGGTTTTAAATTACAACTTCCAAAGTATCAACACACATACAAGCCACAATGTCTTCCTCCAATAAAGGAGGATACATTTGGGAGCTCATGTTTGTTGCTGCTTCTCAGGTGGGGCCTGCCTGAATGATGCCCTACAGCTAATAGAGCCTACCTGTATATCATTGCCTCTTTAAGTTATGCATGCTGATGATATATTTTTTCTTGTTTTCAATTAACCACTAATGGCTTGTCCAGTTTGTGAATCTTGTAGATTTAGAATTGTATTTATAAATCACAGATTTTAAAAGTTCAAAAGCTTTAAACGCCCTTTTCATTTTAAAGTTTTAAATACACACACACAGATGTTTCATTATTGTGCAATCAAAGTAGACTGATGGCTTCATATGAAGGAAAAACATGTTGACAGAGTAACTGCAGTGAAGATCCCTGTGCTAGCAGTTGAACAAAGACTCCAAAGGAGAAAGATTAAGGAGGCAATGCTTATTGATCAGCTGAAGCCCAGTATCAGTGTGCAAGATGAGATGAAACAAACCGTGGAATGTGTTAATGCAGCTTGACGGGTTGTGGAATGCAGGTGCTGATTGGTAATCCATGTCGCCACATGAGGTTTGGCCTCATTCCTGATTGGTCTTAGTTCAGTTTTTAAGTGGAACTGTAACATTCTCCTATTTGTTACTGGTGCTGGTGCTTTATACCAAAACATTTCATATTTCAAAATATGTGTGTGTAAACTGTTTATAATTTTTTTCAATCTTTAAAAAGTTGGAAGTCTATGAAATGTATAAATTGGATGGGCTGTTAGTAGTCATTTATTATATTATTATATGCAATTGTATTATATGCAAAGCACTGCCTCACCTCAGTAGATCTTATATTTTTAATTGTCTTTTAATGTATGTCATGGGCTGGTTTCTCACTCTTCCATCCTCTCGCCTTTTCACAGCAAATCAAGACAAGAGGTTTCTAACTACAACCTTTATTATGTTAAAGCTCATTACCAAGAGGCATCCATCAAGTTACTATCGTCTAACTGTGGAGTTAGTTCTTCCCCAAACCAACTGATTTCATACTAAATTCCCCTCATCCTTACCTCACCAAATGGAGTTGGTTCCACCACTGGGGAGGTGTGAAGAAAGTAAAAAGGGAGCCATTTTTCTCCCTCTCCTCTAACACTTGAATCCAGGGTCATGGGAGGTTTTGGACAGATAAGAGGAAGTCCTTCACACAGCATATAGTGAAACTATGAAAATCACTGCCAAGGGAAGGGGTGATGGCCACCAATCTAGATGGTTTTAAAAGGGAATTGGGCAGCTCCATGAGGGAGGGGCTATGAGTGGCTACTGGCCTTGCAGGCTATGTGCTGCCTCCTTCACCAGAGGTGCCCTGTCTGCATATACCACTTGTTGAGGAGCTTGGGCCGACAGAGGTCTTGCACCCATCCTGCTGGAGGGATCCTGTGGGCAGCTGGCTTGCCATCACGTGTACTGAGTGCTGGAGTAGATGGGCTTTGGTCTGATCCAGCATGACTTTTCTTATGATGTTGAAGGACTAAGCTGATAAAGTCTCACCTGTCCCGCTGTGACCTTCCCTGTTGGATGGTTTCTCTGCCTGAACCACAGGCAGTCTGGTGCTCACCAGCCACTTGACTTATCTTGCAACTTGATGACCTTGGCAATTCAGCAAAGCATTCCAACCACAACTTCTCTTCTAGTTCAGAAATCTGAAATCTCCACCCTGGAATGCTGTAGTTTGGGAGAAGCAGGTGTCCATCCACTAGAATGGATTTGCTTAGTGCTATTTTTATGAAGTTTGACAACTGTAAGCTGCATTAAGTACCATTTTTCATTTAAAAAGGCGATGTAGAAACCCAATACATTAATACATTTTGCATTGTTATCTTAACAGTAAAACCTGATTCATGGTATAAAGACAACCCCTGCTCATTGTCCATTATTTCCACCATGCTGAGAGTTTGGGGTTTGACATGAATAACCATAGTGTAAATGCACTTCTGCTGAAGTCATTGGAAAAACCAAGACAACTGCCCTCACCCATCCTTTTCCAACTTCTGCATTGGAAGGTAGGAGTCTGGATCATTCTGAAACTATCAAGGCAAGTTTCTAGTAGTGTGCAAATCCCAGCTTCTGCAGCATTAATGTGTCACATTGCTGGATAACACACAGTCTTCTCCTTTATGGCAAAGAGAACTTTGCTAAATAGCGGGATACCTTCATTGCTATATTCCTGCACCCCTGCCCCAGCTGAATGTGGGGGCAAGGAAAGGGAGACATAGAGGCCACACTGACAAGAGGTGCTCTGAACACTTGTACACACCAGAAAAGCAAAAGGAACTTTTTTTTCTGAAAGGACAAGGAATTGGGAGGAGGATGTGTTACAAATTTGTACCAGGCCCTGAAAACATAATGCTTTGGGCACCAGTTATCTTGATGGCTGTTGCTAAACTTCAAGCTTCCCATTTAGAAGTAGAGATCAATATGAGGAGGAGCAGTCATCCTTGTGGGACTTACTAGTATTTACTGTCCTGAACTGGTGCCCTGGGCACATGAGAAAATCTCAGCACATCAGTGCTTTTATGCTCCAGTCCACAAAGCATTCCACCACCACCACCACCACCACGCTAGTGCTGTGTCTGCCAAATATTACGAACATCAACATCTAGAAAAAAAGAGGCGCTTGCATTTTACTTCACTCCTGAGATTGATACTGTAAGAAAAGTGATCGGTATTTAGCTGATGCATAACTGAACAAATATGTTCAGATTTCACATGTTTCTGTTTGCTAGGTAACATCAGCAAAATGATTTCATTAGTTTTCACCTCACCCCATGGCCACATCCCACATGCACTGACTAATGCAAAACAGTAATATTTTCCATTGCCATCAACATCTCAGAGCATGTAAATATCCATTTATAAACATGCCAGGTAGATAGATTCAAAAGTGCATGCAGAAAGAGTATCCTTCTCCTGGAACCTTGTGCTAGAACTTTCCATGAGAGAAGTGAAATTAAATCGAAAACTGTGATTCCACTTGTGCAAGAGTTTGTGCAGGTAGAAGAATGAGAACTGCTACCGTGCCTGCCTGTTATATCTGCGTGCAAACTCTTCTGCCGGTACTTGGCTTACACAGTTTGCGGCACAGCATTAGCAGCTATTTTCATTCTGCTAATGGTTTTTTGGCTCCAATATTGTGTAGTGCCCAGAAATCCCTTGACAGTGCATTATATATTTAGGGATGGAGGAATAGTGCACTTATTTACATGGTTGCTTGAATGCTTCTGTGGCTCATTCCAAAGGGGAAAAATAGTGTGTGCTATTCCTTTCCCTCTACCGGTGCCTCACAGAAGAAACTAACCTTCATTTCTTTATTTCTGAAAGCCCTAGACTAGTGAATGGGATATAAAAACTTATAAAAAATAAATGAATAAATAAATTTCTTTCTGAGGATTTGCATGTTCCCTCTTTAGTGCTTGCATTCATGTATCTTTTATATCAACGGGGAAAATATACTTTCCCTACATGTTAGTTCTTGTTCCTCCAATTGTACCATTTGCACAGTTATCACAATTTTGCTTTCATATCAAACCTCCAAAGGAATTAGTATCTGTGCAAGCCCCAACACTCAGTGAAAAGCTTAGTAAGTGCATTTCCACAATCCTGAGTGTCAGCACCTGCTGCAGCTCCCCACCTGGATCATGGGGGCCTTTGAGGATGCTTCCTTCGGAGGCATTGACTCTGGAATGTCAGTCATGGAGAGGCGCTTGGTAACATGGCTCAATGAACAACATGAACGCTGGAGTTTGCCTCTGCTGTCCTCCACATCTGTGGTTTTCCTTAGAATAGGAACACTGAGAATCAGCCCAAAGATCCGAGGAACAGAGGCACTGAACCTGGCTGGAAGCTGCTGCCAGATGGCAAAACGCTCAGATGAAAGCACAAGAAGCACAAGAGCCAGGGTGGTGTGGGGCTTCGAGTTCCAGCTTCTAATCCCTGCTCAACCATGAAGACAACCAGGTGACTTTGGGCCATTCATTCACTCTCAGCCTAAACTCACCTCACAGGGTTATTGTTATGAGGATAAAATGGAGGCAAGCAAGCCATCCTGAGTTCCACACAAGAGGAAAAAGGTGGGATATAAATGCAATGTAATGATGCTAATGGTGGTGATGCTGCTGGTGGTGTCATTGCCCAGCCTGGTTCTAATCTCCATGAAGGACTCTTGCACACAAACGTTACCAGAACTAGACACAGTGAAGGATCCAGGAAGCCAGGTGCAGCATCTTTCTTGCCTAACTCTACCTGTCCGAGTTTGTTCAGCCTTCCCGCTAGACAGCTCCACATTTTAGGGACCAAGCCCTTAGCCCATGCACCCTGCCTTTATTTATCCCTTCTTGGTGCACTGTGATTAACCCAGGAGGCCTCCCATTATTTCCTCTTATGTCCAAATCAGAAAACTATGACTGTTAGGCAGGATCTTCAACCAACTTCCAACATGAATTTTAGATGTAACAAGAAACAATCAAAGGATCAAAGACTTCTTAGCCTTTTCAGTGGGCAGAGAAGAAATGAGGAAAGGCACAAAACTTATTCATGTATTAACTTCTATATGATTTCTGTATTACATATATTGTATGTCTGCAGAGGGCCACTGTGTCTGAACCTGGGAGGAACAGGGTAGGGTGGTGAAATTAAGGAAGGGTTTTTTTCACCTCCAGCCAGGCTATTGTCCTAATTCAGCTTGTTTCTAGTAACAGCCATACGAGCTGGAAGCTGATGTCTGAACGAGAGATCACTGTGATCTGCCCCCCTTCCCTGGGCAGTTGTGGAATTCACAGTGCTAGTGTAGCACTGCAATACAATGCAGTTGCTCCAACATCATGTGCTCGCTCTCTCTCTCTCTCCATCTCTCCCTGAAGGAGACAGGAGCAAGAAGGTCTACAACAGAGATGCAGAAAAGCTATCATCAGTATTAGCAGTCTGAATAGTCAAAATGATGAGAGGAAGGACATCAGTAAATTAAACATAATTACAATCATTGTAAAAACATTCTAATACTAAGCTTTTATTGCTAAGATGACCAAAAGCAGATAGAACTCAAAAGGCTGGGCTACTCCACTGAAAGAAGAAAATATATCTATTACGGATTTGTCGTGATCTTATGAAAGAGCAGCAGAGTATGCTACCGGGCAAGGAAAAAATGAGTATGAATCAGAGCGAGATGGGGGAGCTGAAACAGAACCTTTTAATTGCTTTCTGATAGCTTGGGTCAAATGTGGAATGTGATTTTTTAAAAGTCAGCACAGAAGTACAAGATGTTCTGTTTGATACTCCCTCCTGCTGCTCTTTGAACAGAGGTGGGGAAGCTTTGAATCTAATTCAAGAAAGAGATTTTTTAAGGTTACCTGCTTTTTTGACTGAAGTTTCAAAAATGCTCTTTGGCTACTAATCATTACAGCTAGAATACGTTTCTCTATTGTGAAGCATAAGCATTTGTTTATGAAACACAAGCTACACACAATCAGCAGCAACTGCAGTTAAGCTTCTCAGGCTGATTAACACCGTTCTCCCCCCTTCCCCGCCCCACTTTCCCCCTTTTGCTTGCCAGTCCAAGACAAGAGAAGCATGAAATTAACTCAGGGAACAGATCCTGATCTATTTTGTCAGTCAAAAGTCCTGTTTGTGGAGAGGAGCCTCAGGGTAGATACATTTTTGAATGTTTGTTATTTATTTTGCATTTCTGCAGCTAGCTTTGCATGAATGAAATTCTCATGAAGAGAGCAAGCTCTAGTCAATTCAGCATCTACCAACTCAAGGGACTAACTTGGTTTAGTGTGTTGAGATGGTTTAGGGAAAGGGGCTAGGAGGCACACTTAATAGCTTCTATTCCTGACAAGGTACATGAGAAGGTGCCAGGGGCTGCAGGAATCTTACCTTTCACTGACGGTCCCTTTGAGGACACATCACCTTTCCAGTTTGGGGCGTTAGTCATGCTTTCACCCAATACCTTTTCTCACTTGATGAAAAAGAGCCCTTTCCGCCTTCATTATTAACACTATCCCTGTGTTTATCCTGCCAGTTATGTCTTTTCCCTCCTACCCACAAAAGGGTATTTAGGCAGCATAGCTCAGGACCTGTCAGACTTTTGCCATACTGAGCATTTAGAAAGACTGCTCCAGCCAATCTCCTACCCGTGTGGACACCATCAGTGGCGGAGGAGAAAGCACAATGCTGCACTCAGCAAGCACACAAAGTAACACGAGATGCTTAAGGACATAGCCAGAATTCCTCCCCTCCACCTTTTTCTAGGGAGAAGAATCATATGCACCCAATACGCATGCCCTGGGAGCTCGCGTCTGTCATTATGAAATGTATTATCTGCTTCTTCTTATGGAACATCTCAGGGTGGGCGACATGTAAGGAAACACAGTATAGCTCCTATGTAAGTTGACGGTTCGTATCCCACACCAACTTACATCCATGTTGGAGGTTGGAGGAGAGTTCCCACTGGGTGGATTTGCAGAACATGACAACCCACACTGCAACACAAGACATGCAGCATAGGTCAATCTTCCTAGGCATCTGGACAGCAATTGTGGGATGCCAGCTCCCTTCTCCCCATTCAGTTCTCCCGTGGGTGCCCCATGAGATACTCCAAGATATTCCCCCTCCACACCCACACAAACCCACGAGGGCTTGCTGCAGCTTGACTCTGCAGTTTCTCTCTCCCCCCGATCATCACCACCCTCCGATTTCTGCCCAGAGAAAAAATCCCATAATCCTCTCCTGAGCAGCCTTGAATGGCTTTCTACAGTTCCCCAACAGTAATGTGGGGGAGCTGCCCATGGTCATCCACTTTTTTTGGTTTCACCTCCCCCTTTGCAATCATTTGTGAAAATTATATTTTTAATGGCTGCTCTTTCACAACAGTGGGCAGCTGCAGTTAAAGCAACGGGGGCAATGAGTACCCAGGGATGGGTAATGGGCAGGGAGGGATATTTTTAAAGTCTATCTGTGTTCTTTCCTGGCTACCCTCCCACTAAGAACTTCCACTTTAAAGACAAAGATGTTGCCTTTGACAGATGCATTAATCCCTGCTAAAGGGGATCCCTGCTAGTTATACAGGTTCCCAACAGGCTAGCAGGCTCAAGAACAAGTCAAACCTGAGCAGGCAATGCGGGGACATGAAAAATACCAAGATACTTGCAACAAAGCTGGTGTTTTCTTGTCCGCCTACTTTTTACACCCCATACTGTCAGTTTCTAACTTCTTCTTTTTGGAATAGACATAGACTGCTACACTGAAGGGTTGTTGCACAGGAGTGGGCCAAGCCAAGCCTTCTGTGTTGCCTCAGAAGGCAGGGCTACAACTCGATATTCTGTGATTCTATGAACTCCATGATTCAGCCCAAGGTTTCCTTTCTTTTAAGGGACCTGTGCAAGCAAGAAGATTATGGATGTGACTATGAGAATCTAGAACTATTCAATAGGCACCTTGGAGGTGTTGTGAGAAGATTGTGTGGGCTTCCTTCAAGATACCCACTCTACCCTGCCTGGCTCCTTAAGCAGGAGTCCTACCCTGGGCAGGTTTGGATGAGCAACAGGAGAAGAAGCCATGTCGACCGCTTTTCCCTGCCCTCATGTGTGTGCCATGCAGTCTGACAAACTACCCACATGGCGTGTGACTTCCTGTGTTCTCTGAACCGGGAAAGATGTGTGGTGGGGGTAGTTTCACAAGCACCCCAGAACCTACCACAAGCCACAGGTTCTGGGGTGGCTTCAAAGCCACCCTCTGTGTTCACATAATCAGCTTTGGGCAATACAGAAAGCCGCATGCTGTGCAGGAAATCAGGCAAATTGATGGCGGCAAGAAAACAAGCCACCATTAATTGATTAATTGATATAGATTTCTATATATCACCCCATTCTCATAGGCTCTGAGCACTTTGCAAGATATTAAAACCAACAATACTTAAAATATCAACTAAAAACAAGTAAAACTGGCCATATATGATTAATAATTGTGGCTGAGCTGCCTTCCAGAAAAGTTGGTCCTTTACTGCTTATCTTCTGTAGGGGTTCCAAGGAATTCTGGGTATCCCCAGAAACATTTGAAGGTCACAGCTCCAGAGGTTTCTTACCAAACCTACACATAGTCCTTTCGCTATTTGGTGGTATAGAAATTAAATAAATAAAATAAGCAAATGATGAGAAACTAGCACTTTGAGTTCAGTAAAAGACTATGAATTCAATAGATAATTAGAATTAAATTATTGTGTGAATGCTGTGCTTGTATACTAAAATACCTCTGTTGACTAGGAACGGATTGATGAAAATAATAGGATCCTCATGCTGGTTTGATTTCTAGACTTCTACCCAGGAATAACTCTCTTGATTTAACCCAAGCCACCTCAAATGTTACATGAGTCCTTGTTGATAGCATGGAAAAGAGGTGCTTGTGATTAAAACATACTTTCTGGTTTATACATGTATTACACATCGCTTTAGGCAAAACCTGTTGTAACCTTCATGTGCTTTAACCTTCATGTGTGAAAATGCTTTTAGATTGCTTCTGGAAAATTCTCAGGCTTGCCTCAGAAGTGAAATCAGAGATCCCAGGAGCCCCTCAACTGAAATGAGCAGCGCCTCATGACCTCAGAACACCTCCTCCCCCTTTTCCCACCTCCTCCAAGTGCTCTTGGAATGATAGGAGCTCTTCAGGAAGCATTTATTCAGGGCAAGTTTTTGAAGCCAGTCAGAATTGGCTTTATTTGATGCACCCGATGTCCCTACAGGGAACTAATTTGCAGCATGGGGCTTTGTAATTTCATGCTAGAACAGCATAAAATGGAAGAAGAACAACTCATCCAGAAGGAGCAGATTATATAACAGGAGCAAAGAAGAATCTGTAGTGACAGGAAAGCTCCTTTGGAGCCATCTTCTTGCTAATTCTGTAATACTGTATACCCCTCTAATTGGCTTTGAATAAGATGATGATATGGAGAAGAAAATAACCTAACAATAATAGACTTTAGTTCCTGAAATCATTTTGAGAAAATGCTTATTGCAGCCAAAGAGACTTATCCCGTCTTGTTCATATATATTCCAGTGAGACTCTGCCACCATCCCTCTCTCAGGGGGTGCGGCTGCCTCGGGCATCCAGTCCATTCGGTGAATGAGGCACAAGAAGGCAAGAGTTCCTGAGCAAGTCACTAAAGCTCTTGGAACAGGAATACGGCAGCACGTGATGAGTGACTCTGCACTAAAGCAACTCTCTTGGCTTGGCTGCTCAGGAACCCGACTCAAGGTAAACTGCTCCAGAAAGTAGTATCTACATTCAGTATGGTGAATGATAGGACTTCTTCCTGGCTTAAGAGCTACAGTGGATTTCTTTAGGAAACCCGTTCCTCCCACTTCTGATTATGTAAGGTAGTCTGGGAGTAAATATACAAAGAAAATAAGGCGCACTTCACTCCAGAGTTAAGCTGTGCTAGAAACTGTGGCATATAAAAGGCCTCATTAAGCTGAAGTGGCCCCCCCATCCACATGGTATTCAGCCGCCTGTACTTGCTGCGGATCAGAATGGGAGCTTCCAGGGCTTCTTGGACTAACTCGAAATGATTTCTGCAATAAACAGCTTAATAAAGATGGAACATACCCTTATCAGTTTCCAGAAAAGCTAT
This sequence comes from Varanus komodoensis, assembly GCF_004798865.1. Classification (NCBI taxonomy): domain Eukaryota; kingdom Metazoa; phylum Chordata; class Lepidosauria; order Squamata; family Varanidae; genus Varanus; species Varanus komodoensis. Next base: position 6,932,101 of record NW_025335468.1, on the reverse strand, counting down.
GAAAGTGAAGGGGATTTTCCAGAAACGGGAGCCTATTGGAGAGAGAAGGTGATAGGGGAGATCTAGACTGGAGCTTCTTTCATCTGGGAGGGAACACAGTTGCAGTATTTAGGCAAAACACATTTATCACAGCTGGGTGCCTGCTAATGAAAACAGTGTTTTTGAAAGTATGAGCTTGTGTCACACAAACATAATTTCAGAGAAGCAGGAAAGTGGATGAGGGCAGTAAAATGGCCCTTTCTGTGCTTTTGTTTTTTTAAAAAGCTCAATTAGCTATGTGAAGGAGATTTTGTATTTTTATGAGAGAGAGAGAGAGAGAGAGAGAGAGAGAGAGAGAGAGAAGCAGGGAGTGCAAGGAAGGCAGAAAACCAATCGCTTGATGCTCTGATATTTATTTCCTCTTCCCCCATCCCCACAGCCCAGCAACCATCTGAAATCAGTCCCCCAGCCCAGAACAGCACCAGAAATTTCAAACACACTGATACACACACACACACACCCCAGCAGAAAACCACAACATATATAAAAGCTATGACATGACAGGACGAAAACAGCACAAAGAGAATGGGTTAGTATGTGACAGGCCAGTGAATCAGGCATTACAATGGCAATAGAAATACCTAATCTGGATTGCCCCTTGGTTTGTTGAGGGTTATCTGAGTAAAACAATAGCTAAAATAAGCATAAGATCCCCCTCACCAAAATGTAGAAGTCATCTTTCTCCCACAAATGTGTCAAAATATTTCAGATTTTCTGCACTTTCAAATTTCAAAAGTGAACTTTGTTTACTTTTAATGCTTGGTCAACTTTGCTGTATTCCTTCTGTCTGTCTTATGTTCACCAAATGTGAACTATTCTGTTTCACATGTGCTGCCATTTCACCATCACTCCCTTGCCAAAAATTAACTACGCCAGTATAATTGTTCAATCATATATCCACAGCAAAGGTTTTCAAAACTTGCTTGCTAATTTCAGACCGATAGCACAATTTAAGCTCTCATAGTATGGTCTTCCTCATATTTCCCATACAGTCCCTTTGAGAAATACTTCTGAAAGTTACAGAAGTATACTATGTATAATGAGTTAATCATGACATTATGACATCACAATGATGTTGATATGTAAGAAGATGAACATTCCAAAATCTGTGTTCACAATATCCCTGAAGCAGAAATGCAGCCTTTGTAAATGGAGAATTTTCCTAGTTAGGGATGTAATGCCAATGAAACAGATGCAAAAACCAGATGCCCCAAATAATGTATTGACAGAAGAAAACAAAACTTTAAAGGACATGAACAGAAATATAAATGAAAAATTAAATGACCTCAAGAAGTGCATGGAAGAACTGAATGGAGAAGTGGATATGGTTATGGAGATAAGGCAGATAGAGGAAAATATTGAAAAAATAGAAAACCATTACAAGAATATGGAAAAAATTAATGAAAACCCTAACATGAAACTGAAGGTGAAGTTCTCAAAGCGTCATCGGGACCAGAATGCAAGCACCAAGTTTGAAAATGAAGAAACAGATTCTGAACCAGAAACAATCATAGATTGCCACTTAAGAGACTCTGTGGAACAGTATCCAAACACCAAGAAGGCACAGAGAAAGAACAAGAGGGGCTTAAAAGAGGTCCCAAAAAGCGCAGTGCCTGAAATATTAGTATTGCCCTCAGATGAGCACAAATATGCCCAGATCAATCCAGTGTTGTCTCAGGATGATGAACCCCAAACAAAGGAAGGCTTCCTCATCAAGCCTCAGCATCCCAAATTCTTGAATCGCTTCTTAGAACTTTTCAAGCTTTTTCTTGCAATATTGTTTTTCTTTGGATTGTGCACCACTTTAATATTATCATATGCCTACTTCTTCAACCATAACTTCATAGCTAACAGCCTTCTTCTTCTGTTGAATGACCGTGACCTTGCAGAACTGACACAATTCTTTGTTCCATACCTTACCTTGAAAAATCATGGACTATTCCCATTTTAAGAATCGCCTCTGAGCTTGCTCAGGATCACTTTAATACCAAGCCATAATTTCAAATGGAAATTTTCTTATACGAATATTCAGCATAAAAAGTCATCAAAACTCTGTCATCTGATTCTTCTTTACCTATTTTGCTGGCATGACTTCAGAACTTCAGCAAAGAACACTTACTGGCTTTAGGAGATCCAGGTTCAATTCTCCCCTTGCCATGAAGCTCACTGAGTCTGTTGGTGCCAGCCGCTGATTCTCAGCTTAATCTATATCACAGGGTTGATGTGAGGAGCAAATGGAGAGGAGGCCTGTTTAAACTGCCTTTAGTTCCCTGCAAGAAGAAAAGTAGGATATAAGAGTAATAAGAATTACAATAACAAAACTAGGTGTTTAAAGAGTCCACAATTACCTGGGAGTAGTCCTATTGAATTCAATGGGATCTACTTCTGAGTGTGTGTATACACACAGGGTTATACACATGTATGCACCACTGAACACAGCGGGACTTAAGACAACATTCAACAGGGTGCAACTACTAACATATTCCATTATGCTAGTGTCAAATACTGTAGCAAAATGCCCTAGCTTTCCTTAGCTTTAGCTAAAGAAATCCGCACTTCACCTAATGCTATTGGCATTATGGTAGAGTAGTCTGTGCTAGTACAATGTAGTTTCTGTTTGTGCATGCACCCTGTTGGATACCAGCTTTACTTTCAAGTAAACATGAATATGGTTCCACTGTGAACAAAGCCATCGTACGCATTTTACGCATATCTACTTTTCCTTGTATCCTAGCAAGTTGCAACCACACGGAGCAATCCTATGTAAGTCTACTAGTAAGTCCCACTGAATTCAATTGTAACCACTCTAATGTAGTACACAGGATTGCATGTATTACTGTATCAGTTCTGAGAGCTGTTGCTAACGGTTTATAAACGCTATAAATAAATAAATAAATATCCTATTTTTGGAAGGATGCTGTCAATAACTTTTGAAACAGGCTACAAAAGTATTTCAGTAGTGTATTTATTGTTTATATAGAACTTTACACCGTCCTAAGCGTATACATTATTCACAAATATCTGCTAAGGTTGGTCATTGTTATGATTCTCATCCTGCAGGTGGTTGATGCAGTGGCTCGTCTCAAGCCAAGTACAGTGTAAACCATTGGTCCTCAAACTACGGCCCACGGGACGGATCTGGTCCACCACGGCCATCCATCCGGCCCACATCACCTTTCGCTACCCGCACACACGCTTGATGCACAGGCGGGGAGGTGGTGGCTTGCTTGCTTGGAGATGGTCTCTGAGCGAGCGAGCTGCCGCCACTGCCTGCCTCCCGTATGCTTGCTCACCGCTGCCTCATAGCATGGGCAGGGAGGTGGTGGCTTGCTCGCTCAGAGATGGTTTTGGACTCACTGGGAGATCTCCGAGCAAGTGAGCCACCTCTGTGTGTGCCCGATGCCGCCTCATTGGCCCGCGTCTTTCAACTGGCCCCCTATTCAAAAAGTTTGAGGACCCCTGGTGTAAACCTTTGCCTGTCTACTCAGAATTAAGTTCTATTGATGGACCCTGTGCCAAAGTAGGTTAGTTTAGAGCTGCCATACTTTGATAAGAGGTGTTCTTGAGTCACCGCAACTCACTCTTGGCCGTTATGACTCACTGTGATGCCATGGTTTATATAATGATTTCAACATATAACAGTATATGTTCTCTGAAAATCACCTTAGGACTCCAAAAACCCATGAGATTTAAATCTGGAATTAGCCTCTCCTCTTGGTCTGTGGGAGGCAGTTGAGTCATGGCTGCTTTAGATTTTCTAGTGTATGTAGGAAGAAATTCACAGAGTTTGCTTGGATTTGTGAATCAGAGTTTTCATTATGGAATTTGGCTCAGGTGCTCCATATTTGCAGCAAGTAAGCAAGCAGAATCTATTTTTCCGTGTGTTTGAGAGGACATCTGTCTGTGTAAAATCAGCTGAAATAAACAAATCTCATTTTGCAATGGGCAAATAAAAATCCGTAAGATCAACACGGCAGCAGGCCAAGTGGCAGCTAAACTGAAGCTTCAGAACAATCTCTGACATTTACATGTAGCACAGAAGCACAAAGCCTGCCAGGCACAGGCCTACGAATAAACAGGGAATGGAACAAACAAGATATAGGACATAAAAATCTTACAGGGAGGAACAAAATACTTGGTAGCTTTGCTTATATGGGGCAATGTATGCCTTAGGATTTAGCAACAATAAAGGGCGAGGGGGGGGGAAGCAGGGGAAATCCCAAGATGAAAGGAAAAATATCCTCCCCGCAACTTACTGGCTTTCCTTGCAGGCACGTAATTGTGAGAAGATTCCCCCACCCCCAAGTAAATATGAGTTAAGAATAAAAGCATGAGAAAAGATATAACGCTTAATCAGTCTTCATTGCCCTTGATGGTATTGCGGTCAGAACAGGTATCTGCAGTGAGTGGGAAACTAGCTCCATCTCCATGCTGAGACGCAAGAAGTGGCTTAGGGTGGGAAGCGCTGTCTTTATGATGAGCTGTGTGAGAAAGACTTTGTGGCTTCTGGCTAGCCACTGCTGGAAGGCAGAATGCTGAACTGGAAAGGCTGCTGATCATTGCCTTTTCGTTTAGACTTCTTATCGATGTAGTTCAATTAAGGAAGAATTTGTATGGATTTGAAAATTAACTCGTTGCAAACCAAATGAAGCTACTTTCTGAATCTCCCCTCCAAGCACACACAGGCACATATGGATGTGCTGCACCCTTTTCTGGATTTCTCAAGCATCTCAATGCAAAGAAAAGCAATAAAGAAAGCTGTAGAAATAAGTTTTCCACCAGGGACACAGGAAGATCCTCTTACCATCTTTCGTTCCAGGTGATTAGTATACATGTCTGAATGCAGGACTGAAACTGGAAGTGCAGGCTAACTTCAGGAACAGGCTAGTGTCAATTTTACTTGTGAATTTTACTTCTGAGATGGGAGGTGTAAAAAAACAACAACCAATCAGTTAAGCAGTTGGTTGTGGAAAAGCTAATATAACAGCTTCTTTTTTCCCCACATACATATGCACACTTCAGTTTGTTGGGCCAAACTATGTGTGAAGTTAATTTAATAGGTACAATTAATATGCATATTTAAGAAAAATGTAAATAGCAGCTACAGGGGAATCTGAGCAGCCACAAAACTTTCTCCTCTGCTGCAATCTCCTCGCATTTTCCCCTGCCACCCAAGCTGCAATTTGAATCAGGAAGGAAGCTTTTCTTCACCTCCTGCAGAAAATAGTGGTGTCAGACTGTGAGTCTTTTCTATAATGTCAAGAAGGGAAACTCTGCCACTGCCACTCCCCCCTCCCCACACCCTTTGCAGTTCAGTATTTTGCAGCTTGGACTCTTTTGCCCTGTGGCTACAACTTACACTTTCACAAAACATGCCCCTCCATTGTGATTGTACAATTAACATCACCGCCAGTTGGCCTGTATGCTCCTCTGAGGGCTACAGTTTCCATTCTGACAATCTGCAATACTATGCTTGCTCTGCTTTAAAAGGGGCACATCAGTGCTTGACGGTATGTATTTATTTGCTGTATTTTAAACTACTGTACTTGATAAACCAAGTTTTCTGGGCAGAATGCAACATTACAAACACACAGTGCAAACATTCAAACCAAAAAGTTTAAAAGGCACAAAATATAACAGATAAATCAGCAGCAGAATAAAGTAGTTAAAAGCCTTAAAACAGTTCCTTAAAAGCTTGAGAGAATAAAATGGTGCCAGAAAGAACATAATATAGGCACTTCACAGCATACAATCCTGGATGCATCATCATTTCCACACCACAAATAAGAAATACTGAGAAGAACAACCAAGCCAGGCCAAGTCAACTTTTGCCAGAAGTTGATCCTCTGCAGCCTCTCTTCAGGCCTTATGAGAGCAGCTTCCTTCCACAGGAGACTCTCAATGGCAGAACAGAAGTACATGTGACCAACATGAGCTGAAGACCTGGGTGTAATCCGTGTGTGTGTGTGTGTGTGTACACTGGTGCTTGTCCAGACAGCAGCTAAAGTAGACTCTCCCTGCCCTCATCTCTGAAAAGAGCATGCTGCATCTAAAAACGAGGTGGTAACGCCCAAGAATTCATTGTAGTACCTAAGCATCTCAAAGCTTTCCTCAACTTTTTCACATTAATTGTTTCCTAGTTAGGACATAGGAAACCATATCCTACCAGGAGAGAGTCAGTACACCAGGAACAGCATGTTGGAACTTCAGCCAGCAAACAGTGTTCTGACGAAAAGAGTGCTATTACTCTCAGCCACACCAGCTTTCTAAAAAGAAGTGGCTCAGAAATAGCCTTTACCTGCAAATTTGCATAAACATGCTGCTATTAAGAGATACTACCTTGAGCTTCCTTCAAAACTAGTGGCTCATCTTCAAATATCTCCCTACTACCAACCCCTGCCAACCTGTCATACCCAGCAGGAATAGCTGAGTGGAGAGCTGGAAATAGGAAAACTGGCATTTCAGACCAATTACTCAGTAGTGCTGCATTTAAAATAAAATCTTTTCCAAAGAGAATTTTTAGACTGGGGTCTTTAAGATGACAGGGTTTTAGGGCTGACAAATGTACTAGCGTGTCAATGTGGTAATGAAGTTAGTTCTGCACCGACTACAGCATGAAAAACAGAAAATTTCCTTGCAAGGTTTGTGATTAAACATCTAACAGAAAATAATGATTTGCTTGAAGGCACTCATGCACCAAAAATAGAGAGAGAGAGAGAGAGAGAGAGAGAGAGAGAGAGAGAGAGAGAGAGAGAGAATTTGGAGTGGGACCTGCTGAATATCACTGTTGGGAGACACTATTATCTTAAAATCTCTTTAATATTCACTGTTAATTATACAAACTAATAGCTTTAAAATTGAAGTACCCAATGGGGGAAATGCATGACATTCAAGTGGCAGAATCCCTTCTTCCACACCAAAATTGCCTGGCATTCCTCTTCACACATGAAATTGATAGGGGCTGATTTGCATGTCTATCCTGATACTGCAGGGAGAGGAAAGGATTAGCTAAATTATAGAAGATAAACACAGTTTCACTGCATAAAAGCAAAGACTACTTGTAATGAACCAGAGTCAAAAGAATAATGATGTTGACTTTTCTTGGGAAAGAGAAAAAAAATGTTTTTACACCGTTAACAAGAATGAGGCTTTGGAATTAACCTTCATTTAAATGCCACAAAATCACCAAAAGGATGGTTTCCAAAGGATTGATCAATTGACTGGCTACTCTTCTATCCTGAGAGGCTAGAGCTAGAAAGTTCTTATCATTTTAAGACGACAAGAAAATATTTCAGATTTCTCAATGGCAATGGAAGTCCTCCATAGAGGCAGCACTAATTTTCTAGGCAATTGATTGATTGAGCATTACTTGGGATTAATAGGCAATCCCTACTCCATCTTGAACTGACATTAAAAAATAATTTTGGGATGATGTAGAATCTACATGTTTGGGAACACTGCCCCAGCAAACCATACAAAATAGTATAAAACAACCCAGGATTAATATCTTGTCAGCTAAGCACAGAAGAAACTACAGAGCACAGGTGTGAGTGTAACTATAATTATTTTAAGTAAAAGTGGAAGCTTTAAAGCTTTTTTCACACCTATTGAGGAAGGGAGAGTGTGAAAGTTCATGCTCACAACAACCAATCTCTTGTTGATTCTCCGGGCAGAATTCTTTGCTATGTCTGAAGCAGGCCATATTTTAGATCGACACACTTATTGCAACACAAGTAGGCCTAAACCAGGAAAGGGGCACGAACATGCACTTAAGCTCGGTTCCCCAATGCCCTATGAGCCTGGTTGCATTATAGATTGCTATGCAAACTTTAAGAAATTCAAATCAATGTTAAGGAAAATCCCCTGGCAACTTACTTTAAAGGGAAATGGAGCCCAAGAGGGACGGAAAATCTTAAGAATAAGAAGAAATTCTCAAAGCACAACAACTAATTCCAATGAAAAAGTGCAAAAGACAACAGGGGAAGCTCTTATGGCTCCACAAAAAGTTAAGAGATAACTTGAAAGCAAAAAAGTACATGTACAAGTGGAAGGAAGGTCAGGCCACAAAAGAAGAGTATAAACAGACAGCAAAGACTTGCAGGGACAGAGTCAGGAAGGCTAAAGCAGGTTACAAACTGAGACTAGCAAGTTGCTAAAAACAACTAAAAAACCACCCTTCTTCAGTTATTTCCAAAACAAAAGACAAATGAAAGAGAGGGGATTTCAACAACTCAGAAAGACAGCAAAACGATAACAGATCACATAGAAAAAGTAGAAGTGCTCATCTCCTGCTTCAGCTCAGCCTTCTCCCACAAAAGAAAATATGACATACCCACAGAGGAGGAAGTACAAGATGAAAGGACAGGAGGGCAGCCTAAGATCAACAGGCAAATGGTCAAAGAGCACCTTGATGAGCTTAATGCATTCAGATCTCCAGGACCTGACCAGCTCCATCCTAGAGTCTTAAATGCACTGGCAGAAGAACTTGCTGAACCACTATCTATAATCTTCAAGAAATCTTAGAAAACAGGGAAAGTGCTAGACAACTGGAGAAGAGCTGATGTTGTCCCCATCTACAAGTAAAACAAAAAGAAGCTCCAGGGTGACCTGGACAAACTTGAATGCTGGGTGGAATGCATCAGAATGAAATTCAGCAGGAACAAATGCCAAGATCTCCACCTAGGGAAAAAAACCAAATGCATCAATACAAGATGGGGAATACTTGCCTCAATAGCACTGAAAAAGAAAAAGACCTTGCAGTTCTTGTGGACAACAAGCTAAATATGAGCCGGCAATGTTATGCAGGTGTGAAAAGAACAAATACTATTTTGGGATGCATAAACAGAAGCATCATTTCCAGAAGAAGAGATGTACTAGTTCCCCTTTACTCTGCACTAGTTGGACCTCTCCTGGAATACAGTATTCAATTCTGGGCACCCAGGTTTTAAAAAGATGCAGAAAAACTAGAAAGGGTTCAGAGGAGTGCAACAAAGAAGATCCAGGGTCTGATAACTAAGCCGTATGATGAGAGGCTGAGGGAGATGGGCATGTTTACTCTCAAGAAGAGATGAGAATGAAGGGATATGGTAGTACTGTACAAGTACCTCAAAGCCTGTCTCAAAAAGGAAGGACGGGATCTCTTCACGATCATCCAGAGTAAGGGACACGGAACACTGAACTCAAACTGCAGCACACCAGATTCAGACTAGACACAAGGACAACCTTCCTGACTGTCAGAGCAATGCGACAGTGGAACCCGTTGCCAAGAGAGGTCATGAGTTCTTCCACACTAGAGGCATTCAAGGCAAAACTGGACAGCCATCTGAGTGAGATGGTATGACTTGGCATCCTGCATCAAGCAGGGGGTTGGACCTGATGGCCTTCATGGCCCCTTCTGACCCTACTATTCTATGAATCTATGAAAGGTGTGTGCCATCTTCTAAACCCATTCTGCTATTAAGGCCAGTTCAAAAGGAAGCTTAAATGTCTTTGTGATTAATTATCGATGAGCCACATTTTATTGACAGTGCATCTAAGGATATCTCTGACAATCTGTTTGGTAAGAAACATCTCCCATTTAAAGAGTGAGGTCTATAAAAGCTTTTGTTTGGCAGAGATTGCTTTTTCTGCTCACTCCAAACATAATATTTGTGACTCAGAAAATGTGATGCTTCTCTTAGTCCTATCTGGAGATTTCAAATAGTGCATTCATGGCTTTTATATGATATCAGCTGTAATATATGTACTGTTTGTAATATGAAAGCTTGTAATACAATTTCTGATAAGTCCCGTGTTTTCCTTCCTGCCATTGCATTAGCTGAAACTTGTCGTAGTCTTTTATCCTTTTAGTGGTTCACCGACTGGAATGGCCGTGCGTGTGGGTATGTGACTGTATCCATGTGGTATCAAGGGAGCTTGTTATCATTTAAAGATGTCTTGCTGTTCACAGGCAACAAACTGAATGCTAGTGTGGATCAGTGGTGAAGGCTCTGGGTATACTATGGCTTCTCCCATATTGATTAATGCTATTTCAGTTTTCATTCATACCAGCCTTCAGCCACTATTGTCCTGCAATATCTGCCCACACAATTCCTCCATCCCCTTTACACTTCTTTTGGATTACCATCAAGCAGAAGAAGAGGGTGAGGCATCCGTAGCTTTCCTATTGGCCTACTGGGACTGAGCCTTTTCCCACACAGAGTGCAAGCCATTACAAGCCAACTGCTATGCCTAGCAGCCTTCCTTGACCTGATGCCTTCCAGATGCGTTGGAGTACAATTCCCACAACCCCCCAGCCAGCCTGTCTGCTGTATAGTATGGATTCTATATGACAGAGGGGGCAGGGCAGAGAAAAATGGAGCCAGTTCCCAGGGATCTGTTTTGACCCCCTTGTATTTTGTACTTCTTGCATTAGCCACAAGATATTAAAATACAATTCATTATGTGGACAGATCAAAAAATTAAAATGCAGCATTATCAAACATAAAACATTATCAAACATTATCAAATATAAAACCCTTAACAGAATATGGAAAATAAACATGGCACCATAAAAATGACACATAATTCTCTTACATAGCTCTCTTTGCACAACTGAACTTTGGTTTCCACAACTCCACAATACATTGCTGGTAGCCATTTCTTTAATCAGAGCTACTTTGTTTTCTTGCTAAGCCTGGAAAATGCTGGCAAACAGGGCTGTGGGGAGGAAGAGAAAGCTGTCTTCTCACTGTTTCTATTAATCCAACATATCAAAAACATGTAATTTTTTTTAAAAGCCCCTAAACTGGTCAACTGAAATTAGGTATAAAAGCCCCTCCCCACGTCTTATTCAGGAAAGTGTTCTGAAATGCTGAGGTGATCTTGATTCACATTGAAATAATTTTCATTTTCAGACTGACCACCCGATGAAGATGTAAGCATGAAATAAATAATGATTCTGCTCTAACATTCAATTTTGTCCCTATTGAGCTGCTCAACCAGGTGTTGAAACCAATAGAATTCTCTTTTCCCTTGGAGAAGCCATTCCAAGTGCTGCATGACTGAAGAACGGCCACTTATTAGCTCCTCGGCAGTGCTCTCCACTCTTCTGCTACAGGCCCCGGCCATCGTCAGGACACCCGTTTTGCCAATATTAATCTTGTTCAATCAGAAACTATGATGCTGTGGTATGCAATTAGGTGGCCGGGAGAGGGAGGGGCTCAGCTGCCTAGTCTAATGTCTGTGTTTAACTGCCAGGCTTCAGACTGACTTTTTTTTCTTTTCTTTTTTTTGCCAAAAGCAAGTGGACGGATTTTTATTCTTATTTTATATTGATTATTTTTTGTCTCATGGACCTGACTCTAAAAACAGCCCAAGAAAGGAGAACAGCCATTCTCCAGGTTCAACAGAATTCTGCCATTTGAGCTAGAAGAACAATGTAATAATCAGGAATGGGGTATTGGTATTGTCTCTCCTTGTTATAATTAAAAACTCTCAATTTGAATTTCTAATGAAGCTGGTTCAAAATAATTATTGGAGGCAAAAAGTAGCTATAGTCATTCTAATCCAGCAAGGAAGGTTCTGGTGCCTTCAAGACTTTCTGCAAGTGCAGTATCTGATCAGAATCCACACAGCACTGTATTATTATTATACAATAATAACAATTATTGTATAATAATATTATTATTATACAATAATAATAACAACAACAATATTTATACCGCATGAGACATCCCAGGACGGCTTAGAACAATAAATAAATCACAACAATAAATAAGTCACAATTCTGGAATCCAGAGGAAAGCAGCCTGTGAAGCGCAAAAGTATTGAAACATGGTATCGATATTGATGCATGGCCCTTGCAAAGAGTAGCTGAGAATGTGAATTTGTTCTTTGCATTCCTCACTCCAAATCTGGGTGCAAGAGCTCGTATGACTGAAAGCTCTTTCATACAAAAAATGAGTACATCTCTGGCGGTTTATTTTCATCATCACCTTGCTCAAGCACAGTCCACTGCGTCACCCTGCAAATAAACCACATGATGTAGGCTTTTCATGAAAGAACCCACCAAGTGCTCAACAGACAATTGGGCTTACAAGAGCTGGTTCCTTCCTCATTTATCCAGGCAATATTCCAGTGTTCTTTGCAGCAGAACATGTCTCCTCCACCCTCCTCTTATTGCCAGCCCTTTTCACTTGCTGCTGAGTTGATTTTTAGGTGCTTCAAGGAGGCACATTTGGATTAGTAAAAAGATTTCGGGGCTCTTGGCACCTATTCTCTGCAATAGGCAGGATAATAATTATTGTTACTATTACCTTGGTTCCAGAAAATTGTGCAAATGGATTTGTCATTTTTAATTATTACTTTTGCTGGTCTTCTGCAGGCGCACAAGTGCTGTCCTACATGTGTAGGTTCTCCTCCTCGAAAGTTTGGTAAGTTTCAGCTGGCAAAGGGAGGGCAAAGTGGAGCAGGTAACATGCATGGAAACTGACAAGATGAGATTGATGCATATATGCGTAGGCTAGTTTTCATACAGTTGCCAGCTATCATCCAAAATGTAAAAAGTAGGCACTGTGTGCCAAAAGGGTTTCATGGCAATATCCCCTTCCTTTAGGAGTGTAATTCTCTAGCTTTTAATAATTGAACTGAAAGTTCTCAGTACCTTACACATTTTCAACACTTCCCCAAATCTTCAGCTATCCCATAAAGGGAAGATATTAACTGCCCCCTTTTTTCAAGTTCCTTTTTCAGAGCACTTACTCTTGCTGTGGTTCCTTCACAGTTCTAAAAATGCACATTTGTGCACTGAGAAACAGATGCAAATCAATAGCTGACAAGTAAATGGAAGAGAAATTTGCACTATATATCCTGATCTGACCCTAGGCTGGGGAGCATTAGGCTCTACTGTCTAAACCAGGGTGGTCCATCATTTTGTACCTTGAAGGCTGCATGAAGACTTTGACACAGAACCCAGGGGCTGCACAATTAATTACATTTCCATATTGCAAATTAAAGTGCTAACAATATTCCTGTATTTAATATACACAATTAATATATTTAATTAACCATTAAAGAAGGGAGAATTAATTTTAAGATGATTTTAGGAGTAATTGAATTTTTAAAAAAATGCTTCATAGGCCTATGATCTCTGCACCTTCTTCTCCGGCCACAGCTCAAGCACAATGACTGCTCCTCTGGGGTGGCCCATCCCTTTCTTCTCTGTTTCTCCCACCCGGAAAACCTCCCATGTGACCCCCCCCCGGCCCCTCCTTCCTTCTTGGAATTGGTGTGCTGAACTTCTTGTATTTGAGCCAATGAGCTTTCACCAGCATTGATGCTCAGAAAGAGAAAGGGATGGGCCCACAGCCTCGAGAGAGCTCACCACAATCCTGTCTGTACCATCACTGGGACCAAGACTGGGAGGCAACGGAGGAGCTCCAAGCAGCAAGAGGGCTGCAGAACAAGGCCTCGGTGGCCACTGTTGCTCAGTGCAAAGCAGACCTCTTTGGGAGCGAGGCCCTCCTGAGGAGCAGGGCTCTTAACAGAAGGCTTGCAGTGAATGGTAGCCCTGGATGTGGCTTGGGAAACTCTGGCTGTATAAGCTGTCAATTAGAGCTTGTTAGCTGCTGGAAGCACAGCTATCCTTGTCCTTGCTTTGTACCTGAACTTCTGTACTCTGCGGAGTTTGAAGATACATGTTAGGAAATGGCTAAAAGTGACCCCAGAACTGTGCAGCGTGCTACTCCCTAAATCTAGTCTTAGGCCTCGCCCTTTAAACAACTTTAGGTGAAAGTCAGTTTTGATTCTTATTATTATTATCAGTGATGTGCGTAAGTCCTTTACTCCAAGTCTTGAGTCAAGTCTCAAGGCAGTACTTTCAAGTCCAAGTTTCTTCTCAAGACATGCCAGAAATCTTCAAGTTGAGTCTGAAGTCTCTTCTTGAGTCGCAAGAACCAAGGGAGGCGGTGTGTATGGAAGGGTGCTGCAACCTGCTTCCCCCTGCGGCAACCCCCTGCCCTGCCCTGCCCCCGCTCCCTTGCCCTCCCTCCCACCCACTGCTTCCCTCATGCAAAAAGAAGTGCTTAAGCCTTGCCTTCCAGGACATCCTGCCACACAGTAAGTCCTCTGTCATTAAAAATGTAGGCCGCAACTTGGTCGTAAAAAAATGTAAAAATCTCGAGTCAAGTCACTCGCTTGTTTTTGCTTATGAGACTCAAGTCAGACTTGACTGGGGAACAAGTAATTGGACTTGAGTCCTCAACACTGCTGCTATCATTATCATCATCATCATCCTCACTACCACCACCACCCCCTAGTCAAAGCTGATCACTCCACCTTCTAAATGCATGTAATTACTGCAAAATGGAAATGCCATACTTTTCTTTGTACCATGGACATTAGCTGCCATGTGTTAGATGGACCTTTCCCTGCAATCCTAGGCATAATTACTCAAAAGTATATTCCACACTGTGTTCAGCGGGGCTTAATCCCAGACAAATGTGTAGAAGATCACAGCCCAGCTCTCAGCACTGACCATGCTTGAGGGTTTATTTCCACAGAAAACACTGCTTTGTGAACAATGGCCTTCATTTATTTTTCAACAGGCTTTGAGAGAGATTGCCTTACCAAACATTGACAAGATATTGTCACCAGGCTGGGCTTCACTTGGGCTTGTGAAACAATACTCTACAATGAGCTCTGTCTAAAAAAAGTGCTGGGTTTCCCCAAGACTTGAGGGTACCTTATGCTTGTATGAGTGCCCTGGCGGACTGAACTCACGTGGACTCATTTTAATGCTGCAATATCCATGTTGGCTCACTGTGTTTAGAAAAGCAGAAACACAGCAGGGATCCATTCTATTATCGGCATGCACGATCATCCATTGTTTGGGAAAACACATTATCATGTAAGAAAGGTAAAATTTTGTATTACATTAGACAGGAAAGGAAGATGACGATACCTGGCATCTTAAAATTTTATTACAAAATAAACTTAATTTATAGCCATTTTAGATGCCTTAAATGCTTCTCCAACCTGTGTTTTAAAATTACACCCATATGTTGTGAATAGCAATGTTTTAAGATTCCTGTTCCCTCAGCTTTCCCAAGGCTTCAATTTTCACTTTAATTACCAGATTTGCTATGAATTCATCTGATGCCTTTGTACACCAGTGGCTCCGACTTCAGTAATATTCCACTTGGGAAAATAGACTAACACCTGTCATTCCCTTTTATGAACTACTTGCACTTCCATGAATTGCTCAGCAGGTGGCAATGGCGATTTTCCCTCTTTAGCATTGATGAGAGCAGTACTGGGGGGGTGGGGAGAGATGTACTTGTTTGATAGGTGCAATGCTCATTACTTCCAATGGGATCTTTATGATGCACAATTGATCAGCAGGCCACAACAGAATACATCTAATCTCTACAACAAGGAACTTTCAATGCATTTGTCATCTGCTAGGAGAAAGGCAAATGTGGAAGAGGCAAGTTTTATCTTTATAAATGTGATCCAGAAACCCCGGAGGTAGGTATATCTTCCTTCCCCCAACCTCATGTGCAAATACCAGAAAAGCAGCATCGTAAACAAAATAGCTTTGCTGGCACCTCCAGGGTTGTCCTTTTATTTTACCGGGTGTCCTCCTCCCCTGCCTGGAGTGGCAGCCTGACAGATGGGTGAGATAGAGTCCTAAGGAAAGTTTAACCTGCTTCGTTTTTGTGTGTGGCTGCTGTTAAAGACACAGAAGCAGGAATGGTATAAATAAATGGTAGACCACCAAGCTATTTAAAAGGCTTACACACTTTGTATAGCGTGAGCTTTCATAGTCAAGTCCCTACTTCATCATACTCTGAAATTTCTTGCCATAGCATATGCACAGGTCTTTGAGGTGCCATAACTCACCCTGCAGTTTTTTTATTCCAAGACTTGTTGTTTTCTACATGCCTTGTGCTAATAGTGCCACACATTTTATGGACAGAGTATTTGTGTCAGTCTTAGCATAGCCAGAAGCAAAGGAGAACAGGGCTCCCACACCCTTAACAGCAGTGCAGACAACAGGAATTTCATAATATCACCATAGTGCATTAACTTGCACCCACTTCACCCACTTAGTGGATGCTGATGAGAAGGTCAGGGAAAGTTACATCACTGTCCACTTTATATTAGATATTGTCAGGCAGAGGAGGGAAATTTTGGAAGTGCTTAAATAAATGGCTTCACTAACTTCCAGTGACTGGGAAGCGCCAAGGCAGCACACATCTATCTATACTACTAACCTGTGGTGCCCTGTTTTTTGGTGGTGCACTTTGGTATGGGATTGACTTGGAACGGAGACCTGATGCAATGCACAATCACTACACTGATACAAGATTGATCACAATGTGTTTCCTCACTCGCAATTCACCTGTTCTAATCTGAAATAAGCAATTCTCTCTCCAGGATGCAGTTAGGATGCAACTCTGAAATCTTCTGTTAAAAATAGAATTCATTACTGCTGCTAGCTGATATTCTTGTACTCATCAGTATTACCTTTTAATGAACCAAGTATCTGCATAGTTTTGGTTGAGATGTGTCAAGTAACCTAATAAGCATATTCACTTTTTTCCACCCTCAGTACAGAAAAAACTCTACAATAAATGTGACATAGCTGAAGGCACAAACTTTGCAACACTTTGGGGTAAAATAACTTAGTTCCACAAAGTAAACAACTAATCAAGCTTTATTTAAATAATGCTAAAAATTGGTTTTCATTTTTAATATTTGACTTTGTCAAAAGCCCAGTCACTTCACATACAAATGTAGGTTCAAAGGGAAAAATACAGATTCACGGAATTGTCCTTCAGACTACTTATATCTAATTATATCCCTCCTGTGTTATGTAATAATTGCTGATACAAATAAGTCCAATAGAGTGCACTGCAATAATTGAGTTCACATGGCAAGGACCATCCCTAGAATTTAGTCCAAAGAAATGCAACATCCAGTCCAGTTCAACTTTTATTACCTGTTTGACAGTCTTATTGCTCTGCTCAGCTCAAAGAATGAGACACACATGGTACTTTACTGATTCACCTTCATCCTTTAACAGTACAATCCTATGCATGTTGTAAAAGGAAAATAAGAGGAGGAATGACTTGACAGCTGAAACCAGATGGAATGGAATAGCAGTTAGAAAAAGTCAATTGGAAGGCCGGAAGGCAGGTTTGTTTGTTTATATATTTAGCACTTTTATACACCATCTCGTAGCCAAACAGCTCTCTAGCCAGTTTACATAATAAAAACCAACATCATAAAACTTCATAAATAAAACAATTAAAACCACAGCATCACTAAATAATAAAAATAAGGTATTATTTTGCAGGGACACCAAGTAATAGTTTAACAACAGATTGGTAAAATCTTAAACATCACAATTAAGAATACTAAAATTTACTTTAAAATACCCATAAAAATAAAATTACAACTAAAATAATCAGCAATTAAAATGCTCCTTGAAAAAAAAATGTCTTGGTCTGGCGCTGGAATGTATATAAGGACGGTGCTTGGAGAATACCTCTGGGAAGTCGATTCCATAGATGGGGCACCACAACTGAGAAGGCCCTGCCTGGGTGGGGAGGTGGTGGCTTGCTCACTCGGGGATGGCTTGGGACTCGCTGGGAGATCTCCGAGCAAGCCACTGCCTCCCCACCCGCGCTGCCTTGCGCATGCCCGACGCCACCTCACATGCACCTGACGCCGCCTCACTGGCCTGTGCCCCCAGGCACCCCTGCCTCACCGGCCCACACCAGTCACCACCACCTTTCAACTGGTCCCCTGTTGAAAAAGTTTGAGGACACCTGCTTTAAGCCCAAGGTAGCCATGTAGACGCACCAGATTAAAATTGCTGGGGGCAGGGGAGGCAGCTGTGCCTAATGATTGGCCACAGTGGGCATCCTCAGACATGACCTCTTCCTGTTCCCTCCTCAGTCCTCCAGCTAGTATCCCAGGGGACAACACATTGGAGCACTATGGTGGCATTTTCGGCAGCTGTAATCCACTTTCCCACCCCAGCATAGTGATATTGCTCATGAACAAATTCATAGAATCACAGAATAGAATAGGTGGAAGGGGCCATGAAGGCCATCGGGTCCAATCCCCTGCTTTTGCAAGACACCAAGTTACACCATCCCACTCAGATGGCTGTCCAGTTCCATCCTGAATTACTCTAGTGTGGGAGAGCCCACCTCTAGGCAGCTGGTTCCACTGTCGTATTGCTCAGACAGTGAGTAAGCTTTTCCCGATATCTAGCCCGAACCTGGGTTGTCACAGCTTGACTTGATTCTTCCATGTTCTGCATTCTGGTATCAGCAAGAAGAAAACTTAACCTTCCTCTTTGTGACAGCCTATAAGGTACTTATAGAGGGATATCATGTCCCCTCTCAGTCTTCTCTTCTCAAGGGTGGATGAACATGCCCAGTTCTCTGTTTCTTTTCATAGGGCAAGGTTTTCAAATCCTGGATCATTTTTGTTGCCCTCTGCTGGACCCTTTCTAATTTTCCTGCATCTTTCTTGCATCTGTATCCCAGAAGAGATTTGACTAGTGAGGAGTATAGGGGAACTACTACTTCTCATGGTTTGGAAATAATACTTCTGTTAATGCATCCCAAAATAGCATTTGCGCTTTTATGGGTGCACCACATTGCTGGCTCATACTTAGCCTATTGTCCACAATTACTCTGAGATCTTTTTCTTTTTCAGTTCTGTTGAGCCATATATTCCCCATCTTATATCAATGCACTTGGTTTCTTTTTCCTAGGTGGAGGACTTGGCACTTGTCCTTATTGAATTTCATTCTGTTGGTTTCAGTCCAGTGTTCAAGTTTATCAAGATTGCCCTGGATCTTTATTCTGTCTTCTAGGGTGGTTGCTATTCCACCCAGTTTTGTATCATCTGCAAATTCGAATATCTTTTCTTGTACTTCCTCATCTAAATAATTAATAAAGATGTTTGTTTGTTTGTTTGTTTGTTTGTTTAGGATTTTTCTAGGCCATCCAATCACTTCCGTCTCTGGATGGCTCACAACAATGAAGAAGAGCACTGAGCCCATGACTGAACCCTGTGGCACCCCACTAGGTACCTCCATCCAATCTGAGAAGGTGCCATCGATGAGTACTCTTTGTGACTGATTTAGCAGCCAATTTTGGATCAACCTAATAGTTTTTTCATCTAGTCCAGTTTCTGCTAATTTGCTGATCAGAATGTTGTGTGGTACTCTGTTGAAAGCTTTGCTAAAGTCTAGGTAGACACTTGCAGACAGATTTTTAAATAATTTGCTCCAGAATTTCCCCAGGGATTGATGCCAGACTAACTGGTCTGTAGTTCCCAGGGTCATCTTTTCTCCCTTTTTGAAGATAGGGACAATGTTAGCCCTTCTCCAGTTGCCTGGCACTTCTCCTGTTTTCCAAGATTTATCGACTAGCCAGTGGTTCTGAGAGTTCCTCTCCTAGCTCTTTTATGACTCTGGGAAAGAGTCTGTGCTTTCGTGGCACCTGCAAGAGCACGGGGCAGGTGTGGGAACACGAGCTGCCTTATGCTGGCCTTGGAGGCTCAGCGCAAGACTGCCCTTCCCTTCTTGCTGCACAGCCATGGCATGCCACATCTGGGCAGCAAGGAGGGGGACATGGGTTAGTCAGGCTGCATGGGTGGGCAGGAAGAGGTCACTTGGCTTTGGTTTTTCTCCAGGAAGTAAACTAAGTGGGTCCTTTCCTTGCCATGCACCCCCTCTGTCACAAGAATGGAATGGGGCCTGGAAAGAATGAGGCATACCGCAGCCGGAGTCCCTCGGGCAGAGCACCAAGTTCTTTTTGCTGCTCTGGCTCGGCCCTGGCTTAGCATGTCACCCAGGTCTGGACAACACACTCAATCACAGAAGGCTTCCTAAACCCTATAATAAGTCATGGCTACCTGTTTATAATAATCTTATGGCACCTGGGACAATGTCAGGAGGACATAAGGTTTTTATTATTATTATTATTATTATTATTATTATTATTATTATTATTATTATTATAACATTTCTATGCCGTAAAGGTTATAACATTTCTATGAGTAAAGGTTTGCCTTTACTCTCTCAGCAGAATCAGTAACAGGCTGTGAATGAAAAGGGATGGAGTGAAGTTAATGAAAGATGTTGTTACACTTTTTAGAACTACTGTTTTTTATACATTATTGTTTGTTCCAAATGTAGAACTACTCAATAAATAAATGCCCATTCTTTAAAATGTGTACATTCTAATCTGGGTGAATCTGAAAACTAGCAAGTCTTACTCTAAGTGCTAAGGATATAAAAGTGAGTCTTGCTGCCCTTGATTAATTAGTAGGTGGTGGCAGCCAGTATTTTGGGGAGACCTGTGATAAATCAGTTTTAGTGACCTCTGAGAGCCAATACCCTATTTAAGCAAAACTTTCAGGAACTCACCATTAATTAAAAGTGCAGTTCTATACATATCTATTAACAGTAAGTTTCATTGACTGCAACCTAAGCTTTTCACCGGCCAACTACACAACCATGATGACAGGTGTAAATTAAATTAATAGTTGCAAATATGCAATAGTGCAACAGATTGCGTATGTTTTCCAAACTGGCACTCAATGTAGCTTTTTAATTCTCTCCTGTAGCATTATTATCTGTGATCTGAAAGTAGCCATATGGAAAGGCTCCACTGCATAAATAACACTTCCCAAAGTACATTTCCTATCAGTTTCAATGGGAGTTGCTCCTAGGAACATGTGCATAGGGTGGGGGCCTTAATTCTCTAGGGAAACTAAGACAACTGAACAGAAGCACATTCTGGCCTCCTCTGTCAGCAGGGGACCAAGGGCCACTAGAAGGCTAACTGCCCCTCTTCCCAGGAAGAACATCATGGCATGGGGAAGACTAGCTTGGCTTACTCCACTAGCCAAAGGAGCAGCTCCAAGGAGCTTTTCCTTTCCTTTTCAGAAGGAACATTTGGCTCCAACTGCGAGGAGCCTTTGGATCGCAGCACTAAAGGGCAAGACATGTCCCCAGCTATCAGCCAGAGGAACAGCTCCTGCTTCAGTTGCAGAATCTCTGTCCAAGCACATTCCACCAGAAAGGGAAGCCTAGGCTGGCCCCAACTGGATCTACATGTCTGTTTGCCACTTTGTCCTGGCAATGTCAAATAGATATTCCTCCTTTATCTTTTCTCACCACTGCCTTTTCCCTTGTGTTTTTAGTGTGGTCACCTGAGGACAGTATGCATCTTGTTTTATTTTTTTTAATGAAGAGAGCTGCCTCAAAGTAGGTTGAAAATGAATATTGCTTTCAGCTATTACTATTAATGTCAGGAGACACTGAAATGGAAGACCTCATATGATCCAACTGAAACTCTCTAACTCTTCATTCCCTCTTCCTTCCTCAAATGTTCTCTTAAATATTGGATCACAGCTACTTGTTTACACTTTCAGATGACATCTACCAGTTGCTTTGTCAGAAGCACTTTTTGGTCCTTAACTGTTTGCTGAACAAAAATTCAGTGAAGCTTTCTGTTTTTGCATTTTCATGACAGAAAACACCATGCCTGTTGAATTTCTGCTTGAAGACACAAAAGATTTGTAATAAGATCAGGTAAATTAACAAAATTAGTTTTACCAAATTACTTAATACTTCTCCCTTTGATCTAGTGCCATGTTATTGTCTTTGTTCTGGTCAATGTATTGCTTTGCCATACTAATTTGAAGAGACGGTCAGGCCAGACACCTCATGTCATCAACGGCCTGACAGAACTGGAGGTGGAGTAGCCCCTTCCCTACCTTCCAGAGGGACTACTTCATATCTGTGTGCTTGTGGGAAGGCAAAGAGTAGAAACTCATGCCATTAGCTTCTGAGGAGTACTTCAGTGGGACTGAAAAAATTACATGTGTGCATTTCTGGTCTTTTGCCTTCTGTGATATAGCAGAAAGGTGATGTGGAAATGTATTAAACAATTTACTGCTGTCAGCTTTGGAACCAAGAAATTGTTTCCAGCTCGCTTTTTAATGCAAATTAGTATATATGCTTCATATATGTGAGGAGACTATCAACACCACTACCATCCCTTGATATCCTCCCCTTAAGGGGAAGCAAAAACTACTACAAGTAAATTGCCTGTAAAACAAGCATATGCTTCCAAGAAATATCCTGAAGATTTTTGGATAATCACCATAACACCAAAGACAGGTTTGCTGACTACGGGCTGTGCTGTCTTAAAAGCAAGGCTAGTCTGGTACGGTCTGTCTTGACCCATGTTGGAACTCTAAAAGCAAGGAAATCCCACAAAATAACTACTTGTCTAAACAAACTGGGTTTTTTTCACACCCAGCTGCATGAATAGAATTCAGTCTTGCTGCTGACATCTGGAATCTTCTCTTTAGTTGCTCCACTAGGAGCTGGTGCATGCTATACTCCATCTCCTATTAACTGAATCAAATCATGATCTTTTTTATAGGGCCAGCACAATAGCACTGAGGCAAGTTCTCCACAAACGTGTTACACTAGTGCACAAAAGTATCTATTATAAATTTAGAAAGCTCTTAATTACACTATTCTATTTCTAGCTGTTGGAATCTGCTGCATGAATTTTAATAACTAAATTAATGCTGCAGATCTTAGCAGCAGGAAACAGCTACATTATTTATATAGGCTTTGAACTGATCTGATTTTATCTTCTAGAACAACAGTCAGATTTAATATTAATTCTGAGATCAGAGGAGGTCAGATGCACCAGATTCAGAAAGGCGGCTAAACTTGAGGTAAGTGCCATTTCTGGTGCAGAACCTCTTGCAGCTGGAGGGTCCAATGTGATTTTATTCATTCATTTATTATATGCTTACCAGAAAAACCAAGAACAACAACAATAAAAGCAACAGTACAAGTATAAAATTTTGAAGAAATGTTCAGGGTCCAATATTGCTGTTGTGAGCAAGGCCAAAGCTCACCACAGCACAAGTTCAAAATAAATATTTTTATTTCTGTTTTTAGAATTAATTTGTTGTAAACCGTTCTGAGACATCTAAGTATGGGACAGTACAGAAAAGTTTTAAATAAATAAATAAAGCCTTAGGACATGGGTGAGGAATCTCAGAGCTGGGCTCCTAAAGGAGCCCTGCCAGGGCATCTCTGCTGGCCACACCTGTTTCCTGTAACCATTGATGCTTTTGGTGGGTTTTCAACATCCCTTCCCCAGTCCTAGAAGGATGAAATGCCTCTCTTTACATCTTAGCTGGCAGGACAGCTTTAAGATAAAGTATGCTGGATTTTTTCTGCCCCTCTTACTACTGAACTGTGGCCCATGAGAGCTTCTCTGAAACTGAATTCAGCCGTTAGACTGAAAGAGCAACCCACCCCCTGACCTTAGAGAAAGCATCCCAGCCATTTAAATGGGGGCAGGCAGACTGGACAAAAGCTGGAAAACTGCCAAACAATTGGTAGTGATAGAATGGGGATGTGGTCTTCTGGAGAACTCAGCTGGACTGGACACTGGAAAGGCCAAATCTGGCCTCTGCTTTGATGTTCTGCAGCTCAGTCCTAGATACACCTGTAGTGACGGTTTCCTCTATAAGAATCAACTGGCTGTCTCCAACAGAAAATGAAAGAAAGGTATATTCTCTCAGACTTGCTGCTCCATTTTTCATATGCATTACTTGAGCCTGGATCGATTTTTGTGCCAGCATATAGGTTCTACACACAGTGGAATACAGAAGCAAAAATCCCTTGCAGATACTCCCCACTCTTTTTCTTGTGCTTTCACCAAGAATAGGTTCCCTAAAACTCCCAGAGACTGACTGACACAATGGAAAGCAGATGGCTGGAAAACTGCACACCAAGGAAGGAAATTTGTGATGAGTCCTATAAACTAGCCAGGCCAACAGGCAGGCTAGTAGAAACCATTCTTACCTGTATCTGGCTGTCGGCAGAAGTCTAAAATAGATACAACATACATGACAGCTAAGTGTTTATGTGCTCTACAAGCCCCATCAACAGAACAGACTGAGGATGTAAACCTGTATGCTAACATAGAAACAGAGTGAGTCAGAAGGGGCCTCCCAGGCCATCTAGTCTGACCCCCAGCTCCAGCCGGCTCCTTTCATGACATGCCTACCATGTGCATGTCTAACTTGGAAATAAGTCCCATTGGACCATGGACACTCATAGAATTACACTATTAATCATGTGCACAGGCACATTCATGTGTAACATTAGTATATCAACAGTACATCATGCCCAGGTTTGGAAAGTCAGGGGCAGAATTCTGGACCACATGTAAGAACCATGTCCTTATGGTCCTTCTAGTCCAGCATTCTGTTAAGAGTGGTAGCCCACCTGCCCACAGAATCCCAGAGCACCCTCCTGCCCAAGTTCCCCTGCAACTCGTGTACATAGTCTACCACCTGTAATGTTGGCGGTAACATAGATCTCAGGACTTGTGGCCGTTAAGAGCATTCTCCTCCAGAAATCTGTCTAATCTCCTTTAAAGCCATCCAAACTGGTACCCATTATTATATCTTGTGGCTGTGAACTCTGTCATTTAACTATACTCTGTGAGAAGCAGTCCTTCCTTTTATGACTGAATCTTCCACTAATCAGCCTATTGGTATGATACCACGTTTGAATATTACAGTAGTAGTAGGAGAATGTTTTCCTAACCATTTTCTCCACACCATGAATAATTCTGTACACCTCTCTGTCTCTGCTTACTCCCCTTTTATCTAACAATCTCAGCTGTTGTTACCTTTCCTCACAGGAGAGTTCCTTAAAGGGTTTAACATTTTAGTTGCTCATTTCCCAACTCTAAAAGTATCCTTTTAGATATGGCAACAAGAACCCTACATAATATCGAAGCACAAGTGCCCCAAAGATTTGTATGCATGTAATATGATATTGGGACTGCAGGTGGCGCAGTGGTTTAAACTGCTGTGCTGCTGGGCTGGTTGATCAAAAGGTCGCCGGTTCGAATCTGCATAACGGGGTGAGTTCCCATTGCTCTGTCCCAGCTCCTGCCAACCTTGCAGTTCAAAAGCATGCAAATGCAAGTAGATAAAAAGGTACCACTTCGGTGGGCAGGTAACAGTGCTCCATGCACTTCAGTGTTTAGTCATGCCGGCCACATGACCACGGAGATTGTCTGTGGACAACACTGGCTCCCTCGGCTAGGAAATGGAGATGAGCACCACCCTCAAGAGTCAGGCATGACTGGACTTAACGTCAAGGGGAAACCTTTTCCTTTAATATGATATTGCCAGGTTTATTTTCAATTATTTTCCTAATTATGAATTTCTCCATTGGAAGAAATAATCATTTATCCCCAACTCTTTACTTTCTATTCTTCAACAAGTTAGTGTTCCGTAACAGGCCCTCCCCTCCCCATGACTAAGTGCTCAGGAATCGTTGGTGAGTGACTCTGACACGGACTTTTACGAAGTCCAAATAAAGATGAGCTAGCAAGTAACCTCTGCCGACGTCTATATTGACTAGAGTGCAGATGGAGTATACCACTTTCACAGCTTTCCTCTTATTAGTAAAACTTCTCCATAACTAAAACAGCTAGCACGTCAAAGTGAAATATATGCCACTTCCATCTTCTCTTTGCGTCTTGGAGTTCCACTCAGGAGCTATTTACATGGGAAAGCATCCAAAAGTGCGCCCACATCTTCCGGCCATGGCCTGCAGAGAGGCATTTTCACTTTGTGCAGGCGCCAGCGGGCATCCTGGAAAACAGGCCAGGACACGCGCGTTTCAGTGCATTCGAATGTGACAAGCACACGTGAAACTTGTGGCAAACGCTTTCCCTAAGACTCGCGTCACCTGAATAGACTATTGGAGAAAAGGAAGGAGGTTCAGAGGGACAGCAAGCAAAAGCAGCAGCACAAGAAAAGCCGCGCACTCCTCAAAAGGTCCTTCCGACGCCGCCACGCCTACTCCCCGCTGCCAGCCAATCAGAAGGCGCGAGGGGCGTGGCTTCGTCAGTGATTCAGCAGAGACGGGTGGCCCGCAGCTCGGCTCACAGGGATACTGCTCTGTCAGGAAATGGCCGTGCCGCTTCTTGGCCTAATGACGTCAATTTGAAAGTTTCTGCCTGCCCCCGCCACACAGTCGCTTACTGTCCTTTGGCACCTTCGTAGTAACGCGACCAAGAAATCCTCGGCGCGCCCTCGCGCCGCTGTCCCAGGGAAGCGCACTGCCTACGGGGAAAGGCGTTGGTTGGGACAGCAGCGGTTTGGAATCAGAATTTCCTGCGGCGGCCGCACGCGCGCAGCCGCGTAGCGGTTCGCAAGACGGCGGCCGCTCCTAAGGGGAGGGGGGCGGGTTCTTCGGCGCACGCGCTGCGCCGAATAGCGGTGACCTGGGGGCGTGGCTAGACAGTGAGGTGGGGGGAGTCAGCTGACTTCGCGGCGTCAGATCGAGGAACCGTCAACGGCGGAAGGAGGGAGGACCGTCTCCTGGGCCTGAGGGAGGTGCCATGGCGACCACTGTTAGCACTCAGAGGGGTCCGGTGAGTACTGGTGGCTGTTCTGGCAGTGAATGCCCCCCGCCTCCTTGCTCCCCGCCCTGGGAATGAGCCGGGGGTGATCGGGTCATCGGGACCTTCTCTGACAAGAGCTGGGGTGGTGCCTCAACCCTGCTCCCCTCCACTTTAGGCCAGTGGCCTCGCATGGGGGTAATAGGCATAGATTGAGGGTGACTGTCTTTGCCCTGACATGCTTGGGACCGTCATTGATGGAGCGGGAGAGGAGTCGTATGTTTGCCTCCTTCTCGTCACTCCATGTGATACATCCGGAAAGATCCCTCGAATCATCATGGCTCATTCTTTTCCCCTGTTTCATTGTTAAGCATGTCAAGTAAGTACACTGGGAGAGAGAAGAACATGAGGAAAGACCAGGCCATAATAATGCCAAAGCCCACTTTGAAAGTGGAAAAGAACTTTCCCTCACTTCTCATGTCAGCACTTCTGCACCTGGGTATTATGCTGTACAGACAAAAGTCATAAATACATCTCCTGAGGGTGAGATAGTTAACTGTAAAAAGGAATGTTGCTCTAACCTGGTATTTGGAAATCATGTTTTTGACTCTGTATGAAAGATAATAAAATCCTAGTAGTTCCTGTAGCCTGTCTAAGCAAAGGGGAAGGCCTCAAGGAAAGCTCTGGATTCTTATGTTACATTCTTATGCATAAAGAGCTACATTTCTGTAGCCGAATATATGGATTTTGTTGCATAGAAAGCACTATCTTTTTTCAGAAACTTCTGTCAGAAATGAGTCTGTTTCCTGAAGTTTGTGCAGTAAAGTTTAACATTGATACCGTTTTTTCCTTGGCTCACATGATAGCCACCCTCACACACAGAATATTTCTTTTAAAATAATAGTCCTCTACTATAAAATTATTTAAAATTCAAACGAAGCTATAAAACAATCTTCAGTATTTAAAAAACAAAAACTTGAAGCAGCAGTAAATAAGAAATAACCATCATAGGCCTGGTCATTGAAAGAACAAAACACCAGGCAAACAGTCATGGGAAGACCATTCCAAAGTGAGGGTGCCAACACAAAAAGGCTCTTTCTGTAGTAGCCACTCATGTAACATCTGTTAGGGTATCCAGGGGAGGATTTATTTGAAGGATCTTTAATTGATAGGCATTTTCATCTGAGAATAGATCCTCCAAATAAATATACTCAGTTGGACAATGTCCAGCACCTTTTGCATCTTGGTAACTAGATATTTGGTATTGGTCCTTGGCATTGAAAGACTTACGATCTTTTTGTTGTTTTGTTCAGCATTGTGGACCTATGTATAAAGGAGTGTGAGATCTGGTCCTTGAATAGTCATTGAAGAACTTAGGCTACCTTAGGTCCCATAAGTATTTGGGAAATTGTAGCTAGAAAAATGTTTAAGTTGATAGCAAAGTCTGGGGTCTATATTCTGTTTTGCTGAAATAATATGCATCTCTTCATTAGATTCCTAATTCTGTATATCTGATGGTCACCACTAACCCGTTTGGAAGGACAGCACATTTTAATGTTGGAACACTTGATTCTTTTGAAATAGTTAATTATGATAATTATACAGATAATTATGACATGCACTACTGAAGTGTGGCTACAGTATCATAAATAAAGATTGTACTGAATGACAGCATTTTCACTTAAATTGTCTTTAATTCCTAGAAATCTTAAATAGTATTTCTTGAAATATACCATTATTATTATTTCTTTTTCTTGCAAAAATCATAAAACAACTTACATAGTCCTCCACCACACCATTTTATCTTTACAAACAACCACCTTGTGAGGTAGACTGGCTGAGAGTGAGTAACTAACCCTTAGTCACCCAGTGATCGTCATGACCGGGGAGGACTTGAACCCAGATCTTCTGGATCTCCAATCCAGCACTCTATTATGTCCCTACTGGCTTTCACATTGTTATTCTTTGATTTTATTTTGTTTTTCTATTGGTTTCATTACTGCCTATGCCTGGAGCCAAAATAATATTTGAATTTCAGTTTTTCTTGAAGTCTTGGTTTTGGGTAGGTGACGTATGAGTATGTTTGCCAAGCCATAGTTTTTACTTTGCTTAAATTGCATGTTCCCTTATATTAGTTTTTAAAAAAAATCAGGTTCTTGCACAGATAATAATTGGGTTTGCATGATCTCCATAGTCCACCACGGCTTATTTAAATGGGAGATTGTGGCTAGTAGCCATTTTGAATATTCACCCCCCCCCCCCATTGAGGGTTGCCATCATTTATTTTATTTTCTGAACCTGAGCAGCAGATGATGACATTTCTGCCTACCAGAACTCACTATAGGTCACAGTGGCTTAAAAATTATTATGGGTTTCAGCAAACAAATGAAGTTGTATAGATACTCAAACATTCTCTTCTGTCAGTTATCATACCAAAATAAGTACTCCTTTAAGATAAATATTTGAGTTAAAAGCTTCATTTGTCTTGGTTGTTCAACTAATTTTCAGCTGCTAAAAGGCTTTTGAAGTATAAGACCTTATATAAGATATTCTAATTAACTCATGGCTGCCTGGCTTTGTAACTAAGAGTATATAATATATTGTGTAACTTGAATATGATTGGTATTTAGAAAGAATTTATTTTGTTTGATGGTTCTTGTGGACTTTTACTACTAGCAAAGAGATACTTTAAACTTTGTGCAGGGACTGTAGTTCCGAGGCAGAATATTTGCTTTGTGTGCAGAACATTCTAGGTTCATTCCCCAGCACCTGCATTTAAAAGGATTGGGCAGCAAGCAGTGGAAAAGACAGACTTTGACTAGGACCCTGAAAATTTGTTGCTAAGCAGGAAGGAATTTCTGATAGTGTGAGGCATCTTTGTTTATTCCTATGATTTAAAGGTTTCATTCAGAATTAACTAAACCTTTGTAAATAAGCATGTGCTCCCCCACTTCTCAGGTATGTTCATGAGGCAGAGTTCAGAAGCTATTGCTTCAATTGTAGTTTTACCACAGCTTGTCATCTGAAGTCAGTTAAACTCTTGTTAACTATGGTTGAAAAGTCAACTTCAGACCATGATTTATGATTCTGGCTTGTTTTAACAAATCATAATTAAGATTAACCAGAGATTTCAGTCCATATGGTCTGCTAAACTGCAGTCAATCTAAAAGGGAAGCTTCACATATTCTCCAAGCCGTAGCTGTAGTGTAAGTTTAGTATGCTAGAAGTTTAGAAGCATCTTTGCATTGTACGTGTATTTACTGTTAAGTTGATTAGACTTTTTATACACATACACACACACAGAGTAGCATATATTTTCACCTTTAAAACAATACATAGAATCACCTTGCATAACAAAGCTTTCTTGTTCTAAGAACTTCTGATACACACCCATAAAAACAAATCTACACTTGAGTGGCAGGCAGATACCCTATTTCATTTACACAGTAATAATTCCTAATTCCCTTTGTATCTTGAAAGTTGTTTATAAAGTTGTAATGTAAGCAAATGGCCACTGAAGGATGCTAAAGAGCTATGCTTAAATGCCCCCCCCCCCCCCATTACAGACTTGGGGTTTTTTCCTGTCCTAGGAAAACCTATTCAAAGCATGCTTCCTGATGTGGATGTCCAATAGTTTATGTATATGGCATTCCAAAATCTTGTCAGTGTGACTCTGGTCACATGTTTTCAAATTTGTATCTATTGTAAAACATACACTCTGGCTTCATGCTTTTTTCATTTGAAATTGAAATCTTATTGGAACAGTGTGTACAAACAGCCATAGTGGGTCAGGCATGGCAGTGACTCATCTCCATTATACTTTTTGCCAAAATGGTTAACTGTGATCATTCAAATGGTGTGTCAAGAACTGGGCAGTAATGATTATATTTTTGAACAATTTTAGTTTGTAGTCACTGGCTAAGTTTGCTTTACAACAACCCAAATTCAGGGTTGAGTATGGATTCTCATTGAACTGAGGGTGATTGTTGAATGGCAGTTTTTGTAGCTGAACCTGCTGCACTAACATATGATGGCTAATAACTAACACCCTGTAATTCACAACCTAAGAACAAACTATGGGTTTTCTCCATGAGTTGCTCATGGTGAACAAATCATAGTTTGTTAGCATGACCAAGTTAATACAACACCACGACATAGGTTGTTCAGCAGCAACCTACACTTAACCAATATTTAACTTTGGGGTATGAGTTCTTGTGTTGTGTGAACTGTGAATGAGCGAACTCTACAAATACAGTGCCCAGGATGTTACAGTTTGTCCATATCTGGTATTTAAAACGAAGTGTGCTTACATAGGTTATATAGCACTATAGAAACTGTTTTCTGTTTTGATAATGGGAATGAATCCTGAATTTCCTGTTCTTATTCTTGTGATTTGTAAAGCATCATTGCTATCTCTCAGCTCTGCAGTGGCTTAATTTCTAGCAGAGAACAAGGGAATAGTTTTAATATTTGTTGTATCAGATTATTATGCTGTTCGTTCTAACCAGCCACTGGAAAAAGAATTTCAGCTTCTGTTTTTAGAAAGAATTTAATGGTAATCATTGTTCATTGAAAGTGAAACTTGCCCCCAAATCCAAGAATTAAATAATTTAAAAAAACACAAATAGTTAAAAAATCAGAATCTCTGGTTCTCTTGGAGGCATGATTTATATTTTCTAGGGGCTAACTACACTGTTAAAGCAATGTTGTCACTGTTAACAAGTAGGGAAGATGCTTTAATCCACAAACCTTACAACATGCCAAAAAGGTAACATAAAATATTGTACTAGATATTGTGAGAGAGCTTTTTCTTCATGTAACAAATGCATTTGAAATACTATGGGTTTAATGAGACTCAAAAAGACTATTTCTGTAATTTGAAGGTACATAAAATGTGAATCTTATGAAGAGTTCATCTGTCATGCTGACCCAAGCACAATTGCATCTCTTGTATCTGGGACTGCTATACAGTGGTACCTCGGCTCACAAACGCCTTGGGTCACAAACACCTTGGGTCACGAACAAAAATTACTGAAACATTTTTACTTGGGTCATGAACACCACTTCGGGTGGCGACCAAGATCGCAGCCATCTTCCCCCACCCCTCGGGTGGGGGAGATGGCCACGATCGCAGTTCCATTCGTGCAGGGAAGGCGTCCGTGATCAGAGGCATGCTGCTGCACTACAGGCGGGTGCAGCAAAGCAGAGCCCTGAATCTGTTTGTCGTTCATGCAGCTGCGCGCCTCATGCAGCTGCACAGTTGCTTTCATGCAGGGAAGGCGTCCATGACAGGGAGGCGTGTGGCTGCACTAAAGATAAGCGGATTCGCGGCTCTGCTTTGCTGCTCCTGTCTTTCCTGCAGCCGCGCTCCTCTGATCACGGATCACAGTTCTGTTCGTGCAGGGAAGGCGTCTGTGATCAGAGGCACGCGGCTGCAGGAAAGACAGGAGCAGCAAAGCAGAGCTGCGGGGGAGATGGCTGAGATTCTGCCTGTCTTTCCTGCAGGAGTGCGCCTCCGATCAGGCATGCCTTCCCAGCACGAATGAAACTGCAATCGCGGCCATCTCCCCACCCCCAGCGCACCGTTTGCGCCCATCTCCCTCCCCCAGTGCGCCCACGATCACGACCGTCTCTCCCCCGCACCCCCCAGCACGCCGGGATGACGGGCAGCTACAGGGATGACAGGCGCAATCTCGGTCGTGCTGGGGGGGGCAGGGAGATGGCCATGATCTTTGTTGTTGTCACTTTGTTTCAATTTTTTCTGATTTAAAAAAAGGTGACAGAACGGATTAACCTTATTTACATTGAACCTTATGGGAAAATTTGACTTGGCTCAGGACCAATTTGGCTCACAACCAGAGTCCTGGAACGCATTAAGTTCATATGCCAAGATACCACTGTACTTGCTTCTGTCTGGATGGCCAGGTGAATTCTCATATAAGCTGAACATATATCACAATTTCTGTGATCCTGATAGTACTTTAGGAGCTGCCACATTACAGGAATTTCATTTAGTGATGACCTAGAAGTACTTGTTCTCAGAAATGGCATCTCTATGCTAATCCAAGGATCTTATGATAGTACTGCATAAAAGTCTTATTTCTGTTTTTCAAATGGTGGGATAAAGATGCAGTATATCTTTCAGTGATGGTGTTCTGCAGCCATTCTTTCTTCACCTGCGCAATACATTTAGCCGTCACTTTGTAAGAATAATCTACTTTGGTAATTGATTGTGCAGAGCTATAGAATGCTTGCAAATTCAGCAAGATTGAAGCTTGGTGTAGTCTTCCTTAGGGTGCTGCCTATAAGGACTCTTCTACTCCCTCTTGCATCTGGGTTTCACTTCAGCTGCAAAAACTGCATGATGCATGTGTGACACAACAACGTAAAAGGAGGAATTTATTTTGAGGGAAAGTAAAGTGACCCAGTATTCAGTGGAATGTGAATGGGCTCGAATTGGGACATAGTACTTTCCTTATCGGCCTCACACATTTCCCAAATCTATCAAGCATATTTGTCAGGCTGTGGGGCAGAGTGGGAAGCATTGCTTTGTTCTTGCTTGATGAAATCTATCACTGGTAAGGCAGTCATTATATTTCCACTTTTGTTTTGCCTTTTACCTCCTGTGTTTAACTAAATCTCGCATGTTTGCCATCCTCTATAAATGAAAGTGAAAAACTATTGAAGCTTTACAGCAGGGGTCATCAAACTTTTTCAATGGGGCCAGTTGAAAGGTGCCGGCGTTGAGCGCGGGTTGGCAAGGCAGTGCTGGCGGGGGGCGGGGGGTGTGCAAGTGGTGAGGTGGGGTGGGCACGTGGGGCGAGGGAGTGGCACGCGTGGGCGGAGATGGTTTTCTCTGAGCGAGTCCAAAATGATCTCTGCGTGAACAAGCCACCACCGGGCACACACAGGCGCGGCGAGTCCAAACCCTCTAAGGCGGGCCGCATCCGGCCTGTGGGCCATAGTTTGAGGACCCATGCTTTACAGTTTCATAAAATGGGTTTAACATACCAAACCGATCTTTAGGTGCATAGATTATGTGAAATGGCCTTTTAATCTGTTCTTAAATACTTAGGTTTGTATTAGTGTTTTCATCTGCCATTCAGTTGTGTCCAACCCTCAGCCACTCTATGAATCATCACTTTCTGTATCATACTGCCTCCTTCAAGTCCGCCATGGTCATCCCAGTATCCTCCTTTATGGTATCCAGCCAGCAGGTGTTGGGGCAGCCCCTTCTTTTTCTGCTGATGACTCCCAGCATCATTAACTTTTTGAGTGAGTTAGCTATCATGACATGGCCAAAGTATGACAGTCTTTGTTTGGCTTTGAGTGATATTTTTGGTGAGGCTTGGTCTAGGACTTCTTTGTTTGTAACTTTTGCAGTCCATGAGATGCACAATAGTCATTCCCAGCACCACAGTTCAAAAGCCTCAACCCTTCTTTTATCTGTCTTTTGCAGAGTCCAGGGTTCACAGCCATATATAGCAATTGAAAAGATTATTGTGTTGGTTAATCTGCATTTGGTTGAGAGGCTGATATCTTTACTCTTCCAGATGTTATTCATGCAGGACATTGCAGTTCTTTCAAGTGGTATGTTCCTTCTAATCTGAAGACTACAGTCACCACATTGGTCAGTTCTAGAGCCCAGGAAGTTGAATTTCTTTACTGTTTCGATGATCTCTGTGTCAATATAAGTAGCATATTAATTTTTATACCACCCAGTAGCCAAAGTTCACTGCATGTGTTACAGATTTTCCAATGCAATTGAACATAATCGTTCAATAATATGAACGTTTCTTATTGTTACAAATTTACAGCTAAAGTAACACAGTACTTGAAAAAAAGCTTACTGTGCATTTAAGATCTCAGATATGAAACACTCAAATCAGACATAGATTTAAAGCCCTAGATGCTCACTTTAAATAAAAGCTGCTGCTGGTGTTGGAGTTTTTTTTTCTGCAATTGAACTTGGCTCATTGCCAGGTACAGTGTGATACTCAGATTAATTTACTCAAATATACACTTTTCAACAGTACTTATTGCAGTCAGTCTTCATCCAAGAATATTAAGAGTTGGTGCACTATATAAGCTAACCTTTGACACCCTAAAGATGTGCTGAACTATAACTCCCATTGTGTTATAAGAACACAAGAAAAGCTATGCTGGATCAGACCCAAGGTCCATCTAGTCCAGCACTCTGTAGCAAACCAGCTGGCTTCTAAGCAGGATGGTTGCAAGACCTCCACCTGCTCAAGCTCCGCAGCAACTGAGGCATGCCAGCCTGCCAAAGGAATTAGCATTCAGTCAGCAAAGCTAGTAGCCACAGATAGTCTTTACTTCCATGAATGTCTCCAGTCCCCTTTTAAAGCCCTTCAAATTGGTGGCCATCACCACTTCCCATGGCAGCAAATTCCATAATTTAATTATGCATTGTGTGAATAAGTACTTTTATCTGTCCTAAATCTCCCACCAAACACCTTCATAGGATGTTCCCAGGTTCAAGTATTATGAGAGGAGAAAAATGTCTCCCTCTCTACTTTCTCCTCACCATTATTTTAAACATCTTTAATATGTTTCCCCTTACTCATCTTTTTTTCTAAGCCAGCTTTCCCCAACCCGGTGGCCTTCAAAGTAATTTGGACTGGAACTCCTAGAATTCCCACCCAGGAAGATCATTAACAGGGAATTCTGCGTGTTGCAGTCTAAACATGTCTGGAAAGCACAAGGTTGGGGAAGGCTGTTCTAATATAAATAGACCCAGTTGTAGCTGCTCCTTATAGGGGAGCTGCGCCAACCTCTTGATCATATGTGTTAGCCTTCTCTATACTTTCTCCAATTCAGTAATCTTCTTCTTCTTCTTCTTCTTCTTCTTCTTCTTCTTCTTCTTCTTCTTCTTTTGATAAGGTGACCAAAACTTAACACAATATTCTAAGACTGGTCATACCAAAGAGTAGTATAAGGGGAGTAAGATTTTGGTAGTTCTATTTTCTATTCTGTTCATATTTATGCCTAGGATGGAGTTTATGTTTTTCACATCAGCTGTACACTGGACTGACATTTTCATCAAGTTCTGCTGCCACCCCAAGATCCCTTTCTTGCTCTGTCACTGCCAGCTCAGATGCCATCAGCCCTTACCTGAAGTTGGGATGTTTTACCCAATATACATTGCTTTACACTTGCTTACATTGAACTTTGCTATTTTGATGCCTATTCCCCTAGTGTGGAGTGATCCCTTTGGGTATCCTCATAATCCTAAATTGTTCGGTGTCATCAGCAAACTTGGCCACTTTAACTACTTACTCCTAATTTCAGGTCTTTTATGAATAGGTTAAAAAGCATTGGTCTTAATAGAGAAACCTGTGGAACTCCACTGGTGACTTGATTCCATTAGGAGAAATAGCCATTTATTCCCACTCTGTGTCTTTTGTTCTTTAACCAGTTAGTGATGCCATTATTCCATGACTGCTTAATTTGCTCAAGAGCCTTTGATGTCAGGGGCTCCATCAAAAGGCCTTTGGAAGTTCAAGGAAACAATGTCTGCTTGATTGACCCTGTATTTATTGATTCTATCTTTCATTAAATGCCTTCATGCAGTTTACACAAAACAGATGTTTAACTGTCCTTTAATTTCCCAGATGCCCCTAGATTCCTTTTTAAAAGTTGATGTTCCATTGGCTATTCTCCAGTTTTCTGGTGCAAAGGCTGTTTTTAGGGACATATTAAATATTTTGGTAAGAAGGTTAGCAATTTCATGTTTGAATTCGTTGAGAATTCTAGGATGGATACTGTCCAGACTGGATGATTTGCTGACTTTCAGTAAGGTTGAGAATTTCATCTTTTGTCACTACTGTCTGCCTTAATTCTTCTGACTTTCTTCCAGAATACATGAGCTCAGGAACAGGTATCTGCTGTGCATCCATTCCTGTGAAAACTGATGAAAATTTTCATTCAGCTTCTCTGCAATCTCCTCATTCCTACTTAGTCCTCCTATAGTTCCATTATTGTCCAACTGTTTATTTAGCTGCTTCTTCTGCTATATTTAAATATTTCTTTATTGTTGGCCTTGATATTGTTGGTGATGTGCTCCTCGTACGCTTTCCTTGCTTCTCTGCTTGCATCTCCTTTGGGCAAGCTTGTGGTCCCTTCTGCTTTTTTTCATTTGAGCTAGACTCCTTTTTTTTTTGAAAGAAGCTTTCTTCTCCCTAATAGCTTCCTTGATGCTATACGTTAACCATGGTAATGAGTTCCTGGACATTGTGCTACCTTTCCTCACTTGTGGCATGCAGATTATTTGTGATCTTATTATAGTGTTTTTGAATAATCTCCAAACAGTTGCATAATGTGTATGCATATCTGGATGGTGTCAGGTTGGGAAAGGTGACCCAGGCTGCAAGCAATTTTTTCCCTATATATCCATTGTTTACAATTTGTGATGATGTTAACACTGAATAAAAACTGAGAACCTATATTTATTTGAATTAAGATATTTTCCTGATCCTTTGGGGGTTTGTATCTTATAATGAGGGGAGTGTGGGAGGGAATGTATGCTTCCATTCTTCATTTGTTTACCCTAGGGTGAACCATTAACTCAGCTGGCACAATAAAAAATGTCCAGGCTGTGTGTTATGCAAGGCTTGTTCAGCTCCTGCTGCCTGAGTTCTCATGACAAGCTGCAGTGGGCAGTGAATATCATACCTGAAAACACCTGTAAAGTCTACTTTTTCACTTTTGTCAGCATGCATTGCCAGACTGTTGCACTAAATGCCATCCCCATTGCTTTGTGCTTGTTGTTTTGCATTTCAGATAGAAAGTGGAAAGAGCACAGCCTGAAAAGCTTCTGTTTATTTTAAGTAGTGTATTATGTAGATATCCAGAACGTTGGAAAAACCCATTACTATGAGTGTTCTTGCATTCAATACAGTCAAAGAACATTCTGCCTCTAAAAATACAGAAGTGCAATGTACTTTTACAAAGCAGTAGAGACGTGTAAATACAAGAGGGAGTATTTGGCCCTGTTATAATTTATAGATCTACTGAAACAACCAAATTACACACAGTACTTGCAATTGCGGTTACATTGCTTGAGACAAAAAAATACCACACATTCTAACATATAAATGTTAGTGACCACTGTAAATATGGACTTAATAGCAGCATGAGGTATAGACATTAACAAACAATTATTTCATGAGATTTGGGAAGCAGCGTTAGTCTGAGTAATCCCATAAGGATCCCCTGCCTCAACTCTGTGAGATTGTGGCTATGCAGAGTGATATCCAGAATGAGTAAAACTTTATGGTTCAGTTTAGTCTGGCCAACTCTAGTGAATGGAAGCCATCTTCAGTCCCAAAAGAGGTATGCATAAGGGGAAAAACAAAGAATGCAGGAGAATAAATGAGCCACTGCGGTTTGAATTGGGTGGAAAAAGCAGACAGAGAGCTGACTTGGAGTCATGTGGGTAACCCAATGGTACTTTTGGTTCCCCTAGACATCTGATGGGGAACAGGAACTGTATATAAATGCCCAGGGTTCACCCAAGGCATTTTGCTGCCTAAGATGAAAAGCAAGATGGCATCCTCCCCCCCCCCCCCCCCCATGTATAAAAGCCAACAGGACTTGCTGTTACAACAAACTCCAATACTGGTGATGGGACATTATCCTGCAATGGCCCTGAAGGGAGCAAGCTAGCTGGTGGGGTGGAGAGGGTACAGATTAGGGTGCAGATCAGGGTGCATGACCCTTTCAGCAATGCTCTCCAACACCTTGTCATAACTCTTAACTTCTGCTCCCACTGTCCGCTGTTTGAGGCAGCCACATCACACTGCCTTATGATGGGGCTTGCCCTGAATATGATCAATAAACAATATTCCCTGTTGCACGTACTTAATTCTGCCTGTTACTGTGACTCAGTACCCTCATGATGTTTACCCTTAGTCCCATCTTTTATTCCATCCAAATTAGAAGCTGCAGTTTTAACAGGAACAATAGGAATACCAGGACTAGTCCATCTCCCACAGCTGTCAGCAGCTGGTCACTCACTGGTTCATGCAGGGAACCAGTCCCAGCAACCTTCCTATTGCTCTACAGATAGGAAAGATCTTTTTCTCTTGCCTTTACAAATTGATACCAAGCTAAGGCTGGAGTTGCTGGTGAATTCTCTACAGGATTTTCTGCAAGACCTTTCTACAAGTCGCTATTATGGTAATCTCCCTTCAGCTCAGCTCTAAATCTGCAGGGAAGGAAAGCACCTTTCAGCAGTGATAGACTGCTAACATAACACCCTGTGTAGTTTAGGAGATTCCTTACAAGTATTATCTGCCGTGGTATTACAGTGTTAAAAAAAAAAAAAAAAAGGAAAAACTTGCATGCCAGGAGATAATTCAATGGAAAAGATGAAGGAAAATCTCATGATTTTAATAATGTTTGCTGGGGTAGGATGCATTACTGAGACATAATACATCATAAAAGAAAAGGATTGCCAACATGAAGTGTTAAAATGTCCTTTGGTATTTTTTTTTATTTTTCAATTTATATCCTGCCTTTTTCCTACAAAGGGCTCAAGGCAGCTTACATCATTCTCCTCCTCCATCTTATCCCCACAACGACCCTGTGAGGTAGGTTGGGCTGAGAGTCTGTCACTGGCCCAAAGTCACCCAGTTGGCTCCATGGCTGAGCGGGGACTAGAACCCAGATTGCCTGAGTCCCAGTCCCATGCTCTTAACCACTACACCACACTGGCTCTCAGATATTTATCTAGTGTTCATCTTTGTAATGTTGCTAAAATTTTAGCATTGGTTGATTCAAGTATGTAGGTGCATGTGTGTGTAACATCTTATCATTTCAAGCATTATTTCTTCATGAACTTTTGCAGTGGGGTATGCATGAGGGGCGTGTGTGTGATTAGAGAACATGTCTCTCTTTTCTGTTCTTCTCTTTTCCCTTTCGTCTTTCTTTTTGAAATCAGAAATGTACTCCTGAACTTTTAAGAACTTCGAGGGAAAATTTCAGATGATCTTGATTCTTATGACCCTGTACTGCAATGGCCTTCATTTGACCTGTTAAGCAAAGCTCTTACTCAACTCATCCTTTCAAAAATTGTTAGAAAGCTCAATGCTACCTGAAAACTGTAAGATGCAAACTGTAGGATTGTTACTCAGTTTTCTTTGGCTCAAATTAGAATGCAATAGCATGATGATGGTATTTTTATTGAAAATATATATCTGATTGGATGGCAATTACACACCACCATAAGGAGAACAGATCTATATAAAATTTTGATTTGATAGTAATTGGACAGTACCAAACAGTTTCCACAGACTCAACTACCACTGGTGGAGAAACACTAAATCTTTCCTTTGTACAAGCACTTGTGCATTGAACGTACAGAAACAAGCTTAGTTCATTTTCTTCTCTTGTGCATAGTGCAGAACCTAGAGTCTGCCAGTGCACAATTGCTGCCAAATATGCATGAACATTTTAACTACTGTCATTTAAATAGAAATTTAGGAGTCAATAAATCCCTTATATTAATTTGCATAAGAGTGTTGTTGTGACAAGAGGGTCATTTACAGGATACATTGAAGGAGTGTGCTGAGCTAGTCTGGTGAATTCTGGAATGGCAGCACTTATGGCTGCAAGAGATTCACTTAAGGATGCTACTGAAGTGTGGGTGGTGATTTGGCATTGTTTCACTAGATGACATCAGCAGCTGGGGAATAAACGGGCAGCAACATGTTTTTAAGAAAATATGGTACCTATCTAGACACTTTAGAAAGAAAACTCACATGTTAACTCACAAGGCCTCATCCTCCAAAGTCTTGTTCCCCTAATTCACCGCAACTGACAGTTTAAGGCAGTTCTCAGCAACCATGAGGATGACATCACATCTCTCACACGTTCATGGAGGACCAGCAATTGCACTCTTAGGAATATTGTATTCCTTCTTGCAGTAACCAAACAGAATGCAGCTAATCTATAAAAACAGTTATAGATTTTTAATGATAGCAGAAAGTTAGGCAACATCTTTTCATTAGAAGGGCACCTTGAGCAGAGAGGAAGTGGGAAGAGGAGCATTTTTGGTTGTTATTTACAATTATTTACAATTCTCCCTCCTGGGTAAAAGGAAAGGGCTCTTTTGGCAGTACATAGCTTTCCAAAGGATTTGCTGTGTAGATATCCAAGAGACCCTTCAGCCTTTCCAAAAGAGTGCTACTAGTCAGTTATTTCTTAGGAGGCCCAACATGTATTGACAACACAAAAGAACCTTGCAGTCTGAGGGACTCCTCACCACTGTGCTGCTAATACTGAGGGCTGTGGCCTTTTTCATTGGAACTGCAGCAGCTGAGTCCCTGTTTCACCGCACCCCATGCTCACAGAAACATCACAGTGATTCGGTAGCATATGGAGGTTGCAATCCTGCAAACTGGCTGTTTAAATCTCATTGATGTTAGTGGGAGTTTACCAGCCAAATGATGTGTCGAATTGGAACCCAAGTCTGTATAATGCCCCTGGATACATTATCCTTTTAAAAACATTGACATAAAAATACAAGTAGTATGAAGACTTCTGCACTAATATCTATGGGTAAAATGTCCATTAGAAACTGCTTGGTTCAGTTTCATCTTTCACAAGCACAAAACAAAATGGAAGTGGTTGTCGTTTTATCTTTTGAAAGTGCCCTGCTTGTAATTGATAATAAGATTACAAATAATAATATAGAGTGATTGCATTTAAGAAAATATTGTAAGGTTAGGATTTTCAGTGCCACCAGAGACAGACAACTGTCCAGCTTTCAGTGGTCCCTAGGTA
This sequence comes from Varanus komodoensis, assembly GCF_004798865.1. NCBI lineage: Eukaryota > Metazoa > Chordata > Lepidosauria > Squamata > Varanidae > Varanus > Varanus komodoensis. The sequence goes on along the minus strand of NW_025335468.1, from coordinate 6,890,777 downwards.
GCAGATTTACATAAGGCAGAACCTTATATATACAAGAGTAAGTCCTATTTAACGTAAGTGAGATTACACTAGAGTTTGGTCTGCAGCCTGAAGCACCTTTGAACATCCTGCCTGAACAGGTTATATTTGAATTCAACATTCATTTACTTTTTTTACATTTACTTTTTTTGTCAGCTGCTGTTCACCTGAGCAAGGAAGGGATTTAAGTGCCTGAGGTATAGAAAGCAGCTGGATGCTTTTAGGGAAATAAGAAGGTGGAAGAATTTGGAAGATAATTTGCATAGCTTGGGGCTATAAACATGCAGGTATCTTCCCCACCAGGGTGTTGAACTTGTCTTCCTCTAGCAGGACTGTCCAGTGCTCTGGGATGCTCCTGCAGGACCTTCTGCATCTTGAACTGGGAGTTAGGCATAAACAGCAAGAGGTAACCAAGGCAGAGCTTTCTAGATTCTACATTGACTTTGGAGTTCCACATCGGTTCTAGGATGACATCCAGTAGGGTGAGCCCTTTGCCATCCTATATCTGTATGGGGAGAGGCTCCATCACCAAGGAGGATGAGGACATTATCTGCCCTGAGGAGCTCGCAGGCGAGACACAGAGGGGTCTTTCCATCTTCCAGGTGAAAGCAGTCAATCCTGTTGATGTAGGAGTTCCGACTGGGTGGCTTGTGTGCAAAGCTGATGATCAGCACCAAGATGTCTCCCCTGTCAAAGGTTACAGCCATACCTAAGTGAAGGGCAGAGGATAGGCAATAGCAGAAATGTTCCCCCAGGACTCCTCTGGAAAGTGAGACAGCAGGTACTGAGCATCAGGCAGGTAATTGTGCACCACTGCATAGAGTAGAGCTTCTGAAGATGAATATATCCTCTGGCTGGCATTTTCCTCCCAATAAAAATACTCCATTGTCCTCTTATCTTCCAGCATCCACACAGGCTTGTGATCTGACAGCCTGGTAGAATATTGCTCTGTAGAGAGGGTGTGAATATAGACAAATCAATTTTGGGTTTGAAACTATATGCATAATTCCAAATTTAGACGTGCAGTTTTAGGATGGCATTGTGTAAATCTGCAATGGCAAAAGAAAACTGAGCAAATTGAAAATGGTAATATTCTCCATTGGTAATATTACCAATAATAAATGGTAATATTCACCAGCAGACAGTGTATTTGCCAAAATGTCGCCATGTGTGCATTTTTAGCTATAGTGCAAAAGAGCAGCAACTAACACTCATTAGATGATGCATTGTGTAGACTTATGCTAGTGGCTGGGTTGGTGTTTGATTGCTCTTGATGACATTACCCATTGCTGCCTGCTGTTGATGGAGTAATTTCCAGAATAATGAGTCATCTTCCTTGCAAGGCTGTTTTGGCTAATTCCTTTAAGGACAAGCATCCATTCTCATCTCTCACTGTTAGCCAAGGATACTGGCACCTTCTTCCTGAATTAAAGCCTATAAGTGCTTTTTCCCAGCTATAAACTTTTTGTCAACATTTAATTTTTTAAAAACATCTGGATGCTAAGGGATATTTTGAAACAGAAATAAAAATGTTGGTTGCATATAAGCTTTTACTATTGCAAACTTTTTTTATGCGATTCTTATAATTTCTGTAAAGTAATTTATCAGCATTTTTGTTATCCAAATTCCTAAATATTTAAAACTTGAATCACAGAGATCTAAATGAAATGTTCTTTTAATTTCTGTTCTCCTATAGGGATATTTATACACAGTAATTTAGATCCTTCATAATTTTATTTCCCATATAGCAATAAAATATTTACAAAAATTTTTTTAAATGCTGCATACTTTAATTGGATTTTTAAGAAACAAATTACAAATTTCTGCTGCTTATTCTTTACTCTTATTCCAGCAATATTAATAATTAATATTTTCTCTAATAGTGGCCAGTGTTTCTATGGCTGATGCAAATATCAATAGCAATGAAGAAGTACCTTCCTTGTACCTCTTGTAACACCAAGGTAATCTTGGGGAAGTAGTATACAGGCTGTCCCCAGCTTATGAACATGTGCCATTCCTGAAAAAGCAAACATTCATCTTTAAGTTGAATTTGTATGTCAGTTGGACTGATAGGTGTGAAAGGATGATTTGAAACAAGGGAGTAGAAAGATTTAAAAGGTAACAAAGAAAATTAGTTAGCCCAAAGGAGGGGAGGGGCCAAAATCAGGTAGCACAAAGTGTGGGGAAACAGGCACATAGGCAGGAGGGCCAAATACTTCCTGATTGTTTATTGACAAGCTGGGCAGAACAAAATGAGCCTATTGTAGCTCACCAGGGGCAGGTCTGAATTGGGAAGAAGGGCTGGTGTTGGAGCAGCGTGGAATCGGTGGGCAGGAAAGATTTTAAACTCCCAGTACTCCAGCCAATGAGGGGAAAGGAGGAGGGAAGAAGCAGCTGGGGGCAGGGCATAAAAAGGGGATGTGAACATGTGCTCAGGAGAACTGCCTGTATTCTTCTGGTCTCAGTTCAAGGTGCTGGTCTTAACCTGTAAGCCCTATACAATATGGGACCACAGTACCTGTTGCAGTGAGAGACTGAGGAAAGTTGAATCACTCCAGATTAGGCAAAGGTTGTCTTGAGTCTGAGTAATTCCATTTGTCCTCAGTAACCCCTTAAGCTAATTAAGCTTAGGGTCCAGCACTATATATATATATATATATATATATAGCCTGGAATGGTCCTGATAATGATACTGTCTATTTAGAACTGTTACCTTTGTTTTGTGGTGTTATGCAGAAAATACATTTTGCTTGGAGTTTTTGTTGTTATTTGGAATTTGTCAATTATATCCTAAATCTGTTTCCAGCTAGCAAAATAAAGGTTTGTGGCTATGACAGTTATGGTTATAATCAAAGATGTTATGGTGTTGAAGCCTACTTTGTACATTAGTGTAATTGTTGAGAAGACTTTAAGGAATATAATTAGATCACTTTCAGGTAATACCAGTTGTGATAGTATCAAAAATACTACCACACATAATTTTGTTGTAATTGTTACAAACACCTGTCAGCTAGGTCAGTATTTTCCCATGTTGAAGCCAATTTACTGTACACCCTATGCATGTACACTCAGTTTCATGTAATTCAAGTGGATTTTCTCCCAGAGAAATGTGGATGGGATTGCCATTTTACTATATTGGTGGGCAAAGACAACATTAAAAAAACTTCCTAATTTATAGCTCAGTGTCTTAGCAATTTCAATACATCAGCATTTATGGATTTCTGATTTTGGGGAGTTCCCATATGTTATGTGTGAGTGGCTTTTGTTGGGTTGGTTCTCAAGCATAAGTTTTCCTTGTGACATACAGATGGATGCTTATGAAGTACAGTTAAAGGATGTTAGTTGCTTTCATCATCACTGAAAGTGAAATGAGAGGTGCTTAAACTTAGATTTTTCTGCAGGAGTGGAAAAACTTGGGTTGTGCTGACTACTTTTGTATGCTATGTATCTCAGATAAGAACTTTTTCTTGCAAGACTTCATAAGAATAGATATTTTCCCTTGTACTACCATGTCAACAGCTGTCGAGAAAATATGCTACTCCAGCTCTGTATACTTCAGACAATCATCTGAGTGGGATGGTGTAAATTGGTGACTTACAACAACAGGTGGTTGGACCAGATAGCCTCCCTGGCCCCTTCTGATGCTACTGTTTTATGATTCTGTAATAAGGCTATGTAGAATCCTCAAAAAAGGACAGTTAATTTAGGAATTTTCTTTCTGCATATGGAACAGTGGTAGTGGCAAAGAGAATCAGAAAGTAACAATAGTATTTTATTTATAGCATGGAATGTTAAATCTTTGCATTTCATCTCTTTAGAAATACCATGCCTACCACAACTTTGTTTGCCTTTGATAGGGATTTTTCTGCAGCTTTATTCTTAGCAGTAATGTTCAAATTTGAAGCATATGCAAATAGCAATACAGTAAGTCATACTGCTAAAGTATAAACATAATGAAAATTCTGTGTTTCTTGTATATTTACTTCTAGCTCTTTAGCAGTGCCATTTACTACATGTCCTTTAGGCAAGTGTCCTTTTAGATAGAGGAAATAAAGAGCATAGAACTGAGCACTTCAGTAAATATGAAATGTGAAGTCCTTGGAAAGACTCTCATTTTCCATTGGGTTTGGTAGGCAGAACCCAGCACATTTTGGTTTGCCTTGTTTGCTAGCCAAAAGCTTCTCACTAGGATTTCCCTGCCAAATCCCTGACTTCAAGTTGCACCCCAGAAATTTCTGTTCCTTTCTGCAACCCCAACTCCTACCTTAGAGAGGAGGGTTCTACTGTGAGCTACAGCAGAGGCATATTAAGAACCTTGCTGTACTTTCTGTGACCATCTTGTAGCTGGAGGTGGGAAGTGCAAGTATTACCTTGAAGGAAACACCCAACTGATATAACTCTGCCTCTAGCTTTAAACTGGAGACACATGGGGAAATTTGCCTTAATACATTTCAGTCTTGCCTAGATAATTTAATTTTGCTGAGCTTCTGAGGCACTTCTTACTCAGGAGGTGCTGCTTCTGCTAATTACATTTAATGCTACTCCTACATGTGAAAGGTATTGGAGAGCATGAATACCTCTTGTAGCCAAAGGCCATTAGATTTCCTGGAATGAATAGCAAATACTTGCTATTTATGAAGGCAAGTATTTGAAAAGTTAAATTTTGCTGGCTACAGCTTCCATTGCTACAGTTGTCTTGTGTTAAAATTGCTAATGTGTTGCTTCATTTCATATAAAACAAGCTTAGTAAAATGCTGAGCTAAGCTTTTCATATACTCTATGGTTCTAGGACTCTTCATTGTGAAATGATAAACTGTACTGTTTTTACCTTTATAGTTATATAAAGATCTTTATTAATTCAGTTCAATTAATCACATGATTGCCAAAGCTATTTTTCAAATTAGAATTTTCTGAACAACCAGAACTTTAGAAGTCACAAATCTTGGTATCTGAGCACTATTTTCTGTGAGCAAGAGCATCGTGAACTAAATATTCTTTTTCTTATTCTTGATCTTGACTATAATTAATGGTCATTGACCTGTCTGATCTATGAAGACTTCTGTAAATGAACTCAACCAATCTGTTTGTCATGTGAGAGTTCTCAGAGTTAATAAGGTCTTTTCCTACTTTCTCTTGGGGGGTGGGGTAGGAATTCTAATTATAGTCAGGTAAATATTGACAATATTTTTAAGGATTTCCATGATGCTTTCATTGCATAAATTTGAACTAGCCGTGTGGCTCATAATTGCACTCTGTTCTTGACAAATGAAGTTGAAGTGAGGGATGCTGAAGAACTATTTATTGAAAAGGTTTTAAAACTAATGGAGAAGGAAAAAGGTTAAAATAGGTGGTTAACATGAAGAATGAAATCAGGTTGGATTTCATTTAAATTACTAGTCAGTAAGACTAGATTTAAATTATGTCTTTCTACATAATTTGCAGGTATGCCTGCCTAGGTAGAAAAATGTCATTAAAATATTCCCAAACTGGGTCTCTTTGACAGCCAGCTGCTATTATATGATTTCTCCTTCACAGAAAGAATAATATGATAAACCTCAGGCTATACACAAAAAGATTCAAAGACTTGTGGAGTATTCTGCCCAAAAGGGTTCCCTTATATTTTTCCTGCTTGTCCCTCCCTCTTCAAACTTAACTTCTTGCACAGATCTATTCTGTTCCTAATAATATTCTTCTATTCATTTTTTTTTTTGAAACTTCATGCTTAAGAGGTAAGGGGTTGATTCTGTGTACAGAGATTTGCAAAGGAAGAATGAGATTATGGACTTTTTCTCAAATCTGTATGTTTATTTTATATCACTTTTGCTGTAAAGGAGAGGCATTTGATCTCTGTAAACACAAATTCACAGTTTTGAGATCCGTAAAATCAAGCATGTGATATTTTCTAGATATAAAAAATGCCCAATGATCTTACAGAAACCTCTGCAAGAGCATGACATTGTGAACAGTTTAATGGAATTCATTTACCAGAAAAAGTAAACATTGAATGTATATACAGCCTCATGCTATGTAATTAAAAACTGATCCTTATTTCATGATGAATAACCTTTGGACTATAATGTATTTTAAACAGAAAGCTATCTTTAGATAGATTTTTCCTCAAGAAGCATTTTATTTCTTTTAAATCCTATTTAAATAACTAATTTTTATGCACTGTGATTGAAATTTATGTAAGAAATGTATTTAAAAGGAGCAGATTTATAAAATGAAAAATGGATCAAAGACAATCCCATTGACATTTGTTTTCTCTAAAGGTATACATTGGTGAACTTCCTCAGGATTTCCTTCGCATCACTCCAACACAACAGCAGCAGCAGATTCAGCTGGATGCCCAAGCAGCCCAACAATTACAGTATGGAGGAGCAATGGGTACTGTTGGAAGACTAAGCATCACTGTAGTGCAGGTATTAAAAACTTATTTAAATGTACCACATGTTTAGATGTTATGAACCACCCAGAGGGCTTCAGCTATGGGTATACAAATGTGGTGGTGATGCTTTGAGTGTTGTGCTAAAGATGGCATTGCCATGGTTGGTACACCTAAAAAGTAGCAGTGGCTTTACACATTATTACTACTTCTTGGCTCATAAGCAGTGTGTATCACTCTGACAGGGTAAAACAAGTTCCATACAGTACGAAATGCTATTTATGTTTGGAATTGCATGGATTTAGAGTAATTGTACCCTCAAGCCATTAAATAGTATCAATTCTGAGAGCAGTACAAAGAAGGTGAGTAAATATGCTTTCCTCATTGGTAGGTTTTAAATTTCTAACTTTGGACACTTAAAATTTTGGTGGTGATTTTAAAATGGAACTCTGTTCCTAAGCATAGCATTTATTTAGGGCATTAGTGAAGAATGCCCTTGGTAAGCCTTTCATGAATATAAAAACTTCAGTAGGTCTGTGTTTGCCCAGGAATACTATGTAAAATGCATAGTTGTAATTGGAAAATGGTTAAATGCAAGGCTTTCAAATCATCTCTGGACACATTAGCCAGGTTTGCATGTCACATTGTGCCACACTTCAAATATGGCACAGTGATGTGTTTGTGCTCTTCAGAACTTGCAACACACCTGAGAGACAGTCTGTCTCTCTACATACACACACATACGTTCAGCACCTCAGACAAAGCACATTTGGAGTTAGCATCTGTACAAGACAAATTTAAAGAAAAACTCTTTCTTTCTTGGTTCCTCTCAGGTCCACAAGTGCATATTTACAGCTATCTAACATGCCTAATTTTGCCAGGTCAAATCTTTTCTTCGTTTCAGTTGCCAAAGGGAGAACATGGCAAGACTGCATATAAGCTAATTTGTGCATGGTTGCCAACTGTCATTTGTGTAGCTGACAGTTAAAAAGTGTAAGTAAGTGGGGAAAAGTAGAGAAAGAGGGTGCATCAAAAGGGGTCGGTGTCAGTATCACCCGCTTAGTAATGTAATTGTCTCAAGTATAATGGATGTCTCAATATGAGATGGATCGACTCCACAAAGAAAGCCACAGCCCTTGGTTTATAAGGGCTGAACAGGGCTGTGAAGGACAGGACATTTTCTAGGGCTTTCATTCATAGGGTCACCCTAGGGAGGTGAATTCTGTCAGCTCAACAATTTTGCTTTTATGTGCTGCCAGGTCAAGTGCCTTCCACCAACACTGTGCTGAGTCTCAGGCAACTCCAGAAAGGGAAAATCTCTTCCCACACATCTCCTTTTGATGTGGCTCCTTTTTTAGAGTGGTAACTGCACTGGTTACTTTCGCTGAGATTTCAAAAAGAACTGCAGAAAATTATGCAGTTTCCAATTAGGTTGGGAAGTAAATGCAGGGGAACTTTGTGTGTGTGCAGGGGTAATATTTCCCCTTTCTGGAGTAGCAGCAGACTCAGGGGAAGTGTTTGGAAGGTGTCAGTTTGACACAGTCAAGGATTACATTCAAGGAATCAATGTCCCACCCCCTTTTGGTGCACATTCTTTCTTCACATTTTATACTTTACCAAGGATTTTCCATTGACAGCTTTTTTTCTCTGGCAGCTGTGTGCAATTTAATCTGTATACAATTTTGCCTTGTATTGGATAGTTATACGTATGTACTTGCACACTTTCTTAGGACTGACAAAGGGGGAAAAACAATTTTAAGGACCTGAAAATGTTTTTAAAAGTATAAAACCCAAATGTGTGTTTTTTATGGCTCTGAAAATTGAAAAGCTGAGGAACAAGTGACAGTTCTGCCAAAGTGCAGTTTTGGCATGAGTGGAAGAGAAGTCACTGGCAAGATCATGAAAGAGTGACATGGACTATTGCTAAGTCACTCTGTAGTTGTTCCCTTCAAGACACACACACAAATATCCTGAAATATCCCATCATAGGTCCAGCAAGCACTAGAATAACCCACAGCTTCTCAAGGTGGCTTGTTTTTGATAAAAGAGCTACAATGCAGAAACCACACCAGGGTCAGACAAGATTAATACCCACCACAGCTGGCTACTTAAGGAATGTTCTTACATCATGTGAACCATATCATTATCTTGGTATTGCTTCTTTGTCTGCTTATACCTTGAAAATAAATGCAGACTGCATTCTCAGAATTCTCAATATACCTAATGAGCCTTCAAATGAATTGCAAATAGATGGAAAAAATATCTAAGTTTAAGCTTTTGAGGAATTAATGAAAACAACTCCATGAACATCTTTTTGTAATGACTATTTTGGAACCTCATGTTTCTGTTTTGGTTTTTAAAATCTGAGACATTATTTAATAAAAAGCTCTTACCTTTTTAGTGATGTTTTCTACTGCATACAGTTTGCCCCCTTGTTCCCTGCTAAGACACAAAAATGCATAGCCCTCTAGGCAAGGCAAATGCAGTAGATCTTTGGCCTTGCTAATACTATCTAATCTAGAACATAAGATGAGGCACCAGTTGCAGAGAGAAGGATGAGCAAACCTTGGGAGGCCCCCAAGGAACTGAATGCTCTTACTCTTTTCGATGAGAATTTCTTTTAAATTTGAAGGCATTATTTTGCAGTCTCTCTGTAATGCCTGTTTTATACTCTGCTCAGTTTTGTTATCAACAGCACCACACATGAGGTGTAAGTCCAGTGTATAGTTACCTTTGAGCATGGGTCGTCAAACTACGGCCTGCGGGACGGATCCAGCCCGCCATGGCCATCCATCCGGCCCATGCCACCATTGGCCACCTGCGCATGTGCTTGCTGTGCAGGTGGGGAGGTGGTGGCTTGCCCGCTCAGAGATGGTCTCTGAGCGAGCAAGCCGCCACCTGCCTCCCGTACGCGCGCACTCGAAGATGGTCTCAGAGAGCAAGCCACCGCCTGCCTCCTGTTTGTGTGCACTCATTGCTGCATGGGCGGGGCGGTGGCGGCTTGTTCACTTGGAGATGGTTTTGGACTTGCGTGCGCCTCGTGCCACCTCGCGTGCACCCCATGCTGCCTCATGCGTGCCCCCAGGCACCCCCACCTCACCAGCCTGCGACAGTCACTGCAGCCTTTCAACTGGCTCCCTATTCAAAACGTTTGAGGACCCCTGCCTTAGAGCTTTACAAATTAACCTGCACACATGCAGCAAAGTAGGTATACATGCATCCCTTTATAACATTAAATGTAATCCATTCTACTCTGGGTAGGTGAACTTAATTTAAACTCAGCCATTTGATTTGGCAGAAAGCCTTGATTTGCATTTTCATTCTAATTAATTTGTTTAAAAAATTATTCTTACTGGTTAATATAACTTAATATTTTGATTACAGCAGAAAGACATGTTACAGTTTAGGAAAACGAATGAAACACCAAATGTATTAATTCCTTTTATGTCTGTTTCCTTAGGCAAAATTGGCAAAGAATTATGGGATGACACGCATGGATCCATACTGCAGAATACGACTTGGCTATGCTGTGTATGAAACCCCTACAGCTCATAATGGAGCCAAAAATCCCCGATGGAACAAAGTTATTCAGTGCACAGTTCCCCCTGGAGTGGATTCTTTCTATCTTGAAATATTTGATGAGGTTAGAGCTGTGTATGTATTTTAAGTGTGATTTAGATGGGCTTTGGGCTGAAGAATACCTTTTTGGCACAACTACTGTTTGGTTTCAATTCACCCTAAAAGAGAACTGATCATTCTCTGCTTCTTGCCCTGGGCTGTCAGGATTGGCAGCAGGGCTTGGCATTTAGATGCAACTTTACACTTAGGGGCACATTTTACTCAACTAATAGCAGTTGTGTTAGCAGCCTTTTTTTCCTCACCCCTGTACCCTCAGCAGTCATCTCTAAGCTAACAACTTTTTCTGATTATGACAATAAATGAATAGATTTTAAAAGACTTTCAGATGTTATCAACACACAATATTCTTTCATTTCCCCAACAGAAAACCCTGAAAGTGAAAGAAAAACATATTTTCCTCTGCAGTTCATCTTAATAACCTTCATGTTAGCAATATAAAAAACTCAAGTTTTCTAAAGCATGCAAATCCTTTCAGGTTTCAGTCTTGTTTGATGCTGACAGGCAAAAGTTAGGACATGAATTAAGACCCTTCTGCTTGCATTCCCTAGCATCTGGTGTACATAAGCATCTTACCTTTGATACTGAGGGTAGCATATAGCCCTTATGACTAGTAGCAATTGCTGGCTTATCCTCCATTACTTGGACTAAGCCTCTTTTAAATCATCTGATTGGTGGCCATTACTACATCTTGTAGTAGAGGCCTATAAAAGACAATTACTTTTGAGGGGTTTCTTGCTAGGATTTGCTTCTATTTCTGTAATATTTGGTTGGATCTGGATGAAGTACATTGAATTACTATTTTTCCTTTTTTTTTTTTTTTTAAACAAATTTTAATTTTTTTTTTTTTTTTTTTTTTTTTTTTGAAACAAGTATTAATGTGTTGTGTTATCCTTCAGTTATTTCCACTGAATCTTGGGGAATTTTGTAATGAATTATTTCATTAAGTCCCACTGATTTCAGTGAACAAAAAGAACAAATATTTATTAATCAAATGCCTTTTGGTTGCTTTGGCTTATAATGATCCTGCATTGGGGAAATTTGTTTGAATGTGGTAAGGACTGTTATAAATATTACACACTATGGTGACACTCTATGAATCAGATCTTGTGCTAGCAGCAGGAAAGGAGTTGACAAACTCCCAAATCTCTTTACTGTTGCTTATCATCCTCCACTTTCCCTTTTTCTTTTCTGAACATGTAATTATTTCAATATCCTCTTGGGCTCAGGACAGAGGATCTGTAACAGTTAGAATGATGTTGGACTCTTGTAGATTAGCACTAATGTGATTGCACAGTTTTTTGGGTTGCTTTAGCTGTAATATAGACCAAAATGGTGGTGAATGCTACTCCCCAGGGTTTGCTATTATGAAAGTGAATTTCCAGTATGAGAATAATAATTCAGTTTCTGAAACTTTTTTGCAAGCAATTTTCTTGTTCTTGCTGTCCAAACTATTAGAATATCATTGTGCAGGTATTCAGATGAGTTGGCTTGGAAATGTGTAAGGAAGAATATAACAAGTATTGTAGATTTACTTGTTATAAGTATGATTTTATCTCTTCTTATTATTTTTACATAGTCTCATATATAAATGCAAATGGATTTCCTCTTGAACTGTGTTGCATTAAACAAATAGACGTTGTATTTCTTCCAAATATAGGAGACTTAAGGTTATATAAGTGATTATATTATTTTCATTAAAAGGCTATTGGAGGTGCTCAGGAAACACTATGGTAGAAGCTTCCTTCCTTGATAATTCTGACTGTTGTTTCACTGCCATTCAGTACTTTTAATCAGTATATTTTACATCTTCCCAATACTTTATACTGATCCAAGTGAGAACTCATTTGCTAGATCAGGGTGGCTGTTTAACTGGCTATGGAAAAAGGTATAGGACTTTAGAATGTGTCATAATCTCAAATAGATTCCTGTCTTTCCAGAAAGGTAAAGACTAAAGGAGGAGATGTTGACAAAGCATGAGGATGATCTCCTTTTCTTCCATTGAAGTTAATGAATTAATGAAGTTCCTATCCATTTCATACACCTGTGGTTATGGTTCACAAAGAGATGTACTTTACAACAGGAGTGGGCAGAAAGTAGATCTCTAGATGTTTGGGAATTCAGCTCCCCAAAGCCCTTACTAACATGGCTGAAGCTCAGGAGTGCTGGGAGTTCAAGTCCAAAATATCTGAATATTTACTTTTTACCAACCCTGCTTTAGAGGGTGACTTGTGGCTTAGGGTCATACAGGTGAGATTTGTATGCAGATGAAGCTTTTAACTTTTGTTAATTTCTTTGTCAGAAACACTGAACCTTCATTGCTATGATATTTAGTGAAGAAAGAACTCCTACATCATTTCATTCCAAGGCCATCAGGCCCCCTCTAGATAGTAATCTTGATGCAGCTGCTTATTCTTAGAACCTAATTTCTAACCTATAATGCTAATATAAAAGCTCTGCTTTGTTTACCTTTATATTTTTTGTTAGATCAACTAATTCTGAGGAAGTTATGTTTCAGTTCATATTAAGATGTTAGCTTTCAATAAGCCTTGATGTACAGTGTCCTCCATGAACCATCACATTTCGTTTTAGGGATGAACTTATCATACACTCTGGAAAGAAAACTAGTTTCCTTCTGAGGAACAGATTATAGCAGATTACACTGAAGTAATTTTGATTTTGTGTGAATGCTACTTTGATATATTAATATTACATGCATGGCCTTGACACTGAATTTCTTTCCTTTTAACAACTATTCCCTGTATTTGAAAAGCAGTGAATTTCTGGATTTAATGACCTAAATATTTTTTATTACTTACAGCGAGCCTTTTCAATGGATGATCGCATTGCTTGGACACACATTACTATTCCTGAATCACTGAAACAAGGAAAAGTAGAAGATGAGTGGTATAGTCTGAGTGGAAGGCAGGGAGATGACAAAGAAGGAATGATTAATCTGGTCATGTCATATACGGTAAGCTCTATGATGAGAATTGCTTTTGCATAAGAGGTGATACATTCAGTGAGAAAATGAAAGGTGAAGAAGTTTTGTTGTTAAATAAAAATCAGGCTTATTTTACATTTAGGAATTATTAACCTAATACATCCAGCCTATGAAACAAAAAGTTCTGAGTTTTGGCATGGTCTTGGAGGTATGTAGGCCTTTTTTAGAACCTCCAAATTGCCTATTAAATTTCATTGAATTTACAAGCAGTTTGGGATTTGAGGGGGAAAATTGATTGCACTTTTTCTCCAAAGAATTGTTTTGCCAAATTTCTGGAAAATAGAAAATAGCAACAACCAGTTTCCAGGAGGGCAGCTGATAAAAGGGAAGCTTTCAAGAACAGCAAACCATTATAGTTATGCATTTATTTACTTTTATTAAATGCTTCATAAAATGCATGTATCTAGGTGATTCACTACACAAATAAAATCATAATCATCAACATAAAATTAATAAACACGCTAATACAGCTTAAAATAAATTATCAAGTATAAGAAATAAAATTGGACTGTAGGGACAGAAGTAATAAAATATTTTTAAATACTTTTCAAAATTTAAAATGCCTGAGAGAACTGAAAAGTCAGCCTAGTGCTGAGAAGGGGGCAGTGTGGGTATCAGGCAAACTTCCTTGGAAGGGCTTTCTGGAGCTGGGAGGCCACCACAGAAAATGCCCTCTTGTTGCCATTCTCAGAGCATCAGAATGAGGGAGCACTTTAAGAATGGTTTCCATGGAGATCATGGGCAGATGCATATAGAAGGTGGTGTTCCATCAGGCACTGAGGCCTCATGGCTTGAGGAGCTTTGCAAGTCAAAGCCAGCACTTTGAATGGGGCCTGGATTTGGAAACAAATCAATGTTTGCTTCCCAGTGCAGGCAAGAAAGGACAGACATACTAAGTTCATAGCAGTCAGCAGTCCCTTTGGATCACATGTGTCGTCATTAGTGCAGGTTCAGAGTAATTTCTTTGTGCTTTCACTTTAGAGTTACATTAATTTAAAAATCTGAGTTCCATGTATTAGAAGAAGCAGCTTACCTGCAGAAAAATTACAATCGTAGCAGCAAAAGTATCAGGGAAAGTGATCTCTCCCTCTCTCTGTGAGAGACAGTAATTTTTGAGCACTGAAAGGCTTTGCTGCTAGTCTTCTTATCTAGTTTTCTTACAGTCATTTGAAAACATTTAAATGAAACGTATTGATTCTAGTGTTTTACACCCTGCCATTTATTTTCACTTTGAGAAGTCACCATGCGCAGATTAGTGTTCTATCCGGAAATGCCCCTCCGTGTGTACAAAATCTTTTTTGTGCACAGAAAGGCCATTTCTGACTTACTATAAGATCCTTGTTTGAGAAAAGAGAATGGAAGTTCAAAAGAATGTTCCTCTTTGGACAAGGCATTGTTCAAATTCTTGCAGAAGGTATTGCACAACACAGCACAATCTGTACTGTTAGCCCTTGCACAACAGCTCACGGAGTAGTGACACTCCTACAATTCCTTCTTCTCCTGCATTTCTACATCCTGCCCACAGAAATCATTCTACAAGTTCTGTATTCTTTCCCTTAAAGGGAAATGGTGCCTAAAACTTTCTGCAGTTTGTTTAAAAATTTGGCTTCACTGGAAGTAATCAGACAATCTATTTTTTCCCTTATTTATTTGTATGAAGTGGTACTGAACAAAACCTAAACAAACACAATTAAAAATATAAAATAAAATAGTACAGTTTTCGTATGTAAAATTTAAATAAATCCATAATAAATATTTAAGTATTTGCATTTAGGAAGACATTAATGTATTAAAGATAATTATGCATAAACAAAGGCAGACCAAATAGCATATTTATCCATCCATAAATTATGCCTAAAGTCTATTAAAAAACTGAGAATTTCATTAAGTACTCCACCCACTGTGTCATCGCAGATGACTTTTTATTCTTCTGATATTGTAGTACTAATTTTCTAGTCGTCAAAAGGGTGCAGAAAATCCATTTGCAATGACCTTGTGTTAAATTTCAGGAGACCAGTAAGTAATTAAGGAGGACATGTATATCATATTAAAAAGCTTTCCATTAAAATGTATCTGAATTATAATCTCCCAGAAGGAAGCAGCCATTGAACATTGGCAAAACATGTGAATAAGAGAAGCAATAGCTTCATTGGACCTCCAGTGGTTGGCTAATTCAATTAAGCTCTTATCAGACAGATTGCACCATCCAGTATTCTCAAAGCATCTATTCTTGTTGCATTAAATATAATGCAAGATCCATTATCCCTTCTGAAACAGGTGACAATGAAGAACTCCATTCACTGGGCAAAACTGGGTGTCCAATTCATTATCCCATGTTTCCTTAAGACCCCGCATAGCATATTTATTCACTAACAATAAACTTTTATACACAAAGATTGTAAGCTGATGTAGCTGTTCACTCTCAGTCAATACTTCTAATAACACAGGGCTCTGAAGGTGTAAAACCAGCAGGGACGACCCTAGTTTCTAGCAAATGTCTCAATACATATATTGTCATGCAGCCATAACTTGCCATTTATATTTAGCATACAAAGCAGAAAATGACAAATAATGATCATCGGCTGACAAGCTGATCCAAAGTAGAAAATCATCCTATTCTCCAATCCTCCAAGCAAACATTTTCTTACAGTTAAGTCCAGATTTTTGCATTGCGTTAATTAGGGTGAAAATATGTGAAAATAAGTCAAATCGCAAGTGAAAATATGTGCCACACCTCTATTAACCACTGAAACTTTAGGAGGCAACATTCCTTTGAAATGTTAATTCATTCAGGAACATTTTGCTTTAATCTTCCTAGGAAATGTTATTGACTTGTGCCGAAATGTTGTGCTCTACATGTAGGAACACAGCAATCTTGAAAGATTTTGTGGAAATACATTTTTTTGCTGCTTCATTTTTGTTCCTAGAATCATTTTTGAAATAATTTTCTGTCATGCTTTAATACCTAGTCCTTACCAGCTGCCATGATGATGCAGCCTCAGCCAGTAGTCCTGATGCCTACAGTTTATCAGCAAGGAGTTGGATATGTGCCTATAACAGGTATGTTACCCCATCTTTCTCTTTGTAATATGAGCATTGAAAAAGAAATCTCTTGAAAATTGCTAAGTGTAAACAGGTGTAAGAGCCAAAGTCTGTTCCCTGAAGGACTCAGCTTTTAAAATTTAATATTTAGTGGGAAAATGTAATTTAAAGACTAATAGGATGTTTGCATGCTCAAGGTGTGTACAGATAACTAGAGATGATGTTTCTGTAGTTTTTACTTTAGCTGCATTCAGCTGCAACACAGTGTAGCATTCCAAGGATGAGCCATGGTGATCTCTGGATTTGTGCACTCCCCCTTCTCCTCTGGCATAGGTGCTCAGAAGCTTCAACCCATAGTTTATTTTCCAGCAACCATTAACTGCAGCTTGTCCGGGTTTTTGATAACATGCAAGCTGCAGTCTGTCAAAAACAGAAGTTGAAAGAATTCCCCCTCATGAGAGCTCTGGGGGAGAAGGGGTCTGCAAGTCTTAGGCTTCCTGTGGCTCACTCTCATAATGCTATGGCTTTATGCCAGAAACTACCTGGTACATTTCGTATGTTACGTGTTTTCTTATTTATGTTTTAATATCTGTCCAGTTTGGCTTCATGGAAATATAGTTTTTCAGACAGTGCTTATTAAAAGCCAAAAGTTCCTCTTAGCGGTGTAACTAGAATTGTTGCACTAGAAACATGGATAATTTGATGTGACTTGTTCTCCTACTTTTTGTGTCCTTACCACTCCCCTTTTGACTTGTGCCTGGAACCGTTTGGGAATTGTGTTAAAAAAATACTTTCTTATTTATGTAGAAGGAATGCTTACCTGCATAGCTTTATGACTGCACATAAATATGGGTGATCTTGAATGGTGAAAGACTACTTGCCCTCAGGAGTGCCTGATTATTCTAGACTTCTTTCTTCCTTACCAGTTAAATTGACTAAGCAGCTGTAATTAGTTTGTAATCTGATCAAGTCATTTCACTATTATTTAATTTCTCTTGGACTCAGACTGCAGAGAAAATAGGAAAACTGACCAAACAGATTCTAAAGATGTTCTGCTCTTCTGTGTTTTGTTTTTGGTTTTGTTTATTTTAATAGCTATCAAAGTACCCATTCTGTATCAGAATTAGTGCCACTAGAGGGTGGGGGAACTTCTCCTATTGTTCATGAAAAATTATTATACACAGGTTCTGCTGATTTTCAACAGCAAATCACTTCCCATTCTGTATTTTTACGGTTTGCCAGTGCTACTATGCAAAAGAATAAATACTACACTAAAAGAATGCTCTCAAAGCAGGCATCAGTGTGAATTGGGGATAAGAGATATTTCAACTGCTTTCAAAGTTTGGGACTTTATGGTTTTGGAATGTTATTGTATCACCAGTATGTCATGTGTTTTTATAATTTTGTGTTGTAAGACTGACATACTTATTACATCTGTTCCCCTCTCCTTGAAACCAGGCACCAAAAGACTAATAATTTGTATTTCCTAAACTTCTGATAGCTGAAACTTTTTTATCTTGCTCATCACCCCTGTTGTAATTGAAATACTTTTCATACTCATAACTGAAATAGTGTACTTTTAAGAGCTGGTAAATGGCAATGGATAACCTCCTTACAATGGTTTATTATAAAGACTGATCCCATCACATTCAGTGCAAAGATAGAACAGAACCTAGCCCACTGGAAGTTGATTAGAAAAAGGCAAGACCAGAGCAGTTAATTGCACAGTCACATATTTATTATTTATTTGATTTATATATGCCACCCAATTAGCCATAGGCTCTCTGGGTGACATACATAGGTGAGCCTTCTCTGGGATAGTTCAGGATCATGCAATCCTTGAATTATTCAGTAATCTCTCACAACAAAACAAAATGCTCTTTTTTGGATTGATTAATTTTAACTCTAAGTCTGTAGGCATTATTTCGTATTTGTGTTTCTTTTAATTATCCTGAATATCATGTTTAAAGCTTCACATGTCAGGAGTAGCTATGATAGCTGGCTTTTTGAAAAGCAACAAAGTCCTACGGTACCTGAAAGATCAAGAGATTCATTATAGCACACACTTCTGCAGATTAGAGCTTAGTCAAATTAGCAATTATCTATACACACACAGGTTCAGAAAGCAATTGTGTACAGTGGATCCAAGAGCCTGCTGTAAGATCTGCAGAGCAAAATGTATTTCCAATAAGAACAGTAAACAGTTCTTATTAGTATTACTATATTTTACCTGTGTTAATTTATCACCTGTAGAATGAAAAGTCTAAACAGAATAGAATCCAATTTGCTGATAAGCTAAAATTGATCAGGGTTCTTGTCCAGGAAAGCTTATGCCACAATAAATCATTCCCCAAGGGGGGCTACAAGCCTTTTCTAGCTTGATGTTAACTTTTTTGTTTTTCATGAGTGTACACTAAATCATGGTGCGTTGTGATGTGTTGGAATATAATATTCTTATACCCCGCATTTTTCATTTTTTAAAGCATCACTTCTGCTGCTGCCATCTGTTTGGCTTTTTGTTGCTTCTTTTAGCAGAAAGCCCTATCACTTATTTCCTTTACTTATGGCAGACATAATGAGCTAGAGGTCTATGGGTGGTGTTTGGTCCCTGTTCATACTTTATGTGGCCCTTCTTTTCATTCCCAAGCCACATTTGACCTGCAGGATGACATTTCTCACTTGTCAAGAGTTCCTTGAAGAAGGAAAGTTGGGGCAGTCTCTCAGAACAGTATTTGCTGCATAAAGAGCCTCTCTTTTCATTTTGTTCTTAACCTGACCTGAACTGTTTGTCAAGTGAGTTTGCTCAGTGAGTTACATTAGCCAGTCAAAAGGAGCACAACATCCCATAACATCTTTCTGAAGACAATATGCTGAACCCTAACTCAGTCCCCATTGGGAAACAAAAGTCAGCGCTCCTGTGAACACAGACTTCTGGACCAGCTGTCCAGCAGAGGGAAGCAATGATACCTATCTCAAAAGCAGTGCATAAAGTGCTGATTCTTACTTGACACAGAAAATCAGACTCTTGGAAGAGGTCTCTGTGACATCTCCAGGTAGACATCTAATCCCCTTGAACAGTTTATGAGGGATTTTGACATCACAAGCTGAAGATGTTGGCCATCTCTGGCAGAGTTACTGATCAGATTGTGGCTATTTCTTTCACAGAAAAATTCTTGTTCGTAGTGGACACCTAAATTTGGCTCTGTAAATGATTAATACAATAGCAAGCTAGGAAATTAGTAGGAAATTTACCATCTTGCCTTCAGTTGCATGGATCTCTGGGAGGAAATACCTTGTTCATGGTACAATTTTCAAAAGGAGGTTCCAGCTTTAGCAACTATCTTTTTTTTAAATGAAGGTTATTAAACATTGGACTTGAGAGATGCTTAAATGACTTGTGACATATTTCATGTTGTCTTAAAGTCTCACAGTGTAATGCATTCTCAAAGTTGAATTGTACTGGGATCTATAGACAGTTGTTCTTTTGTATTTGATTTAAGAGGCATAAACCTGGATTGTGCAGTTCCCCAAATACATTCCTTCTTCCTTCCATTTAGCACTTCTCAGTTCTGTTTTATAGAAGGAAGATATGACTTGGCATATAGCAGAATGGAATTACCTTCACCAAACATGAAACAAATATGTAGAAGACCTTCATGGTCATATGTATAGTCTTCCTGTGGTGAATGCATAAGTGTTAAATGACCAGAAGTAGGTATTAAATTATGTTCGCAGAGGCTCAACAGTGGGCTTGTTTAAGTATCTTACTTAAATTGAGATTCAGATGTCCTGTTTGTCAGATAGCTCTGTGATCTTCATTTAGCTTCTCTAACACTGCTATCATTCCTCTGAAACTCTTGTCACAGTGAATGAGAATGCAGTCCATATCCAAGGAAAATTATTCATTATTACCCAATTCTTATGTAAAAGAGCAGAGTGTTGTGGCATCTCCAACACTGTCACATTTATTATGGCATAAGTTTTTTGCAGACTCGAACATGCATCTGCATGATGGATTATTGTGAAGAGAGCTGTACAATTTCTAGAAATTTTAAAGCCATAGAAAAGCTTTCTCCCACACATTTCTTACCTTCTTATAAGATTTTAACTTATTTAATATGCATAATTTATGCCTCAGCATGTTTGATTGTACATATTTGCACATACATAAACCCATTCTGTATGAAACCTACATTGAGGTAAAAGCATATGACTGCTGTCTCAAATGTCTAAATGCTTTAGTTTTGTACAAGCACAATTAAAAATATATCTAATACGAAAAAGAGGAACTACTGAAAAATGGTACATCATATGCAGTCTAAGCTTATATATCTTGACAACTGAACCCACATTTTCTAAAGTAAACCAAGGAAAGTGCATTCTTAATATTAAGAACTAGCAACATTTGGGTTATTTAGTTAAACGTCAGAAAAACACTGAAAGGGATGGTGTATATCTGTTATGTACACAGGAATTTGGAGTAGTTTTGGATGTTGCCTGTGCCAGCCAGTCCCACCGGCAACTGAACAGGAAGCTAGTGTTCCTTGGGCAACCCCAGAAACAATGGGAGAGTTCAGCAGAGCTCATATGCGCACGCATGTGTGTACATGCACACGTGAAGAGTACAACAAATGAAGTACAAACATATCGAATCAGTGTCAATTACCCATATTTCAAAGATTTTGTCAGTTTAGCCACATGTCTGCTAATACTAATTTTGAAAGGGAAAACCCATTCTTTGAAGTTTAGAAGAAGTTGGACAATAGATGTCATGATTTTGCAACATCTGTAAATTAAGATGTGTTTTGTATACTTTTTAATTAAGGAATATATACAAATTAAAATACATTTCAACCTAGTCTTGTTCTTGGACAAATGTAATGGAGGTGGTTTTCTATTAACTCTTTTTATCTTCTGAAATAATTGTGAATTGTTTTCTGACAATCAACCTGAATCATGAAAGGGATGCTACCTTCGGTACAGAGTAAGAACCTTGCTTTTGTTGTGAGAATTGTAAATAGTAATGATACTTAAATAAATTTTGGGGTATTGAAATACAGTTGAACCTTGACTTTTGCGGGTTTAACTTTTGTGGATTTGATTATTTGTGAGTTTGCCATCAATAATTAAATGGGATTTTTTTTGGAGTTTTGCGATCTACTGCAGCCCACTGCCTACTGCTCCACAGGCAGCCACACAGGAAATGCTCCCCTTCCAGGTTGCTATTGAACCACCCCTGGTGAGAGCAGAGGCTGCACTCCAGTGCATTGGGTCTTGTTTTATGCTAATGGTTATTCAGATTGCAAAAGAGGTAATTGTAATGCAGCTACCAGTACACATATGGTCAGCAGTATTAAAACTTAAGGTTTGAGGGGGAGGGCTAGAGATATTTGCTATTTTTCTACTTTCATAGAGGTCTTGCCTCCCTAACCCCCCGCAAATGTGGAAGGTCAGCTGTACTTTTGAGAAATAAGCATTTTGTGTAATAAAGCAATCTTAATGTTTATAGCAGAATATTGTTTTCCAGGATCAGTATGCATTCAGTAAGTATACTCTGTCTGGCTAAACACTGGTGGGCTAAAACTTTGTCAGGAGCAGGGTTGCACATGCGGGCCCAGGCCTCGGTGTCCCCAGGTGAGCTTATCTGCAGACCTTTGCTTATTTAGGTCGGAGAGATGTTTCTAAGCATGTTCAGCT
This sequence comes from Varanus komodoensis, assembly GCF_004798865.1. NCBI lineage: Eukaryota > Metazoa > Chordata > Lepidosauria > Squamata > Varanidae > Varanus > Varanus komodoensis. Next base: position 6,868,995 of record NW_025335468.1, on the reverse strand, counting down.
TAGATTGCCTCAGTGCCACAATTGAAGGGATCCACATCAAATGGAGTTTCATGCATATCCAGCTGAACACACTTGGGAGTCCCTTTTAGATAACTGTGGCATCACTGATAAAGATATTACTAAACTGAGAGAGGAAAAAGGAGGAGGGGGCAAATGCAAACAAGGTGCAGGGGGACAAAGATGGGTCATATTGGACTAGTGTAGGCTAAAGTTATCAGAGTAGTTACGTACAAGACATTGGCTTAGAAGTGGCTGGAAAAGGGATAGAAAGGGACATTGGTGGTATGGCGTAGAAGAGAAGAACACTGCTTGAGGCACAAAATATCTGTACTGTGGAATAGGGAGCATTGCATCATGTCACAGCATGGAATGGCATTGGGTAAATGTGGACTGTTAGATATGCTTATGAAAAGCATATCTAGACATGCTTCATCATAGTACATATACCTATTTAAACTGACAGGCAACGTAATGGAATCTCAGGTCAGAGTTTTACCCAGCTTTCATCCTGGGAGGACATTGCCTTTTATAAAGTAGAATAATACCTGTTTTCCATGTCTTATTGTTTTCCCACACTTTTCATCTGTTCTCAGGGCTTGAATACTTTGCTCTGGGTAAGTCCTCTTAATTCTTTTTGCATCCCATTTCACTGGAACAAGAATTCTGCATGAGGTCATGCAAACTGCTTTTGATTTGTATGTAGTATGTTGTAATACAGGACATTGCAGGTGGATGTCACAATGCACAATGTGTCAGAACTAAGTGTTTTAACTTGATTTGATTTGCATGGAAATAAAGCTGAAGTAAGAAAAACTTGGATGTCTCAGATAAGAGATATTACACAACTATAATAACATTTGTTTATTCACCTAATGCTTCTATCCCTGATTCTTCCCTGCCCTCACCCCCACCCTTAGTGTTCCTGACTTAAATACACATTTTAGCTATCTTCAATTTCTGGATCTCAGAATTAATCTGTACGTCTTACCTATAATTGTATGGGGTATTTTTCTTTCTTCACTCTTTTACCGTTGCATTATTTGATATATTGAAGATTATGTGTGATAAAATTGGTTGTTTTTAATAAAGGATGTGGCTTATAGTTGCAGTAAGGCGAACAGCTAAGGTTAGAAAATAGTTGCTGTCTTTGCATTGCTGTCTGTCCTGCATTTGCTGTGGTTAGGGAGAGTGAGGAGATCATAACTTGTATATAACACTGCCTTTTGAGCTTGAAGGAATGACAGTGACAGAACTGCCACCTCCAGGGAAATGATTCCTGTGGTGGTGGACGAACAATATGAATCTTTGCAATAAATGATAGTACATAATTCCTTTTTCATAGCCAACTTGTGAAAGGAAGATCAGTGCAAGACTGTGCCTTTTCATACCCTTGAGGAAGGATGTGATCAACTAGCAGATGTTTCATGATCTAGTACAAACTAGCTGCAGATATTTGCGTGCCTAGCCCCCTTCTGTACATCATCCCAAAAGAAAAGCAGTGCTGAATGCAGCTTTACACTGGCAATTTCATGTTCAGGACTTGTCCTGTGCTGCTTCTGAAGGTGCTGCTGTTGTGTGTGCTGCAGAAAAGGCTTTTCAGGAGCAGGCGTAGTATTGGTACAGGGTTGTTAGGCTGCACAAGCTCCCATCAGCTTCTCTCAGTGCTTCCACACCATATTGGCATCTAGTTAAACCTGTGAATGTGGCTTCTGTCCTATAAGCTGTGCCCACTTGCACCCATTTTGCACTGGTTCTGGATGCCTATGCTGGGGAAGGTGGTTGTGCTGCAACACAGAACAATCTAAACCTTAGAAGTTGGGGAGTGCATCTTATCCTCTGCTATAAGGTGGGTTCTGTGATAACAGCTCAACAACTAACCTGTTGTTAATTCAGTTGTTGGATTTTGTCAACTTCTTGCATTTTCATTATTGCTCAAAAACTGCACAATCACAGTTAGCTTGGAAGTGTTATTAATGTTGCTTTTTCAGGTAATCTAGGGAGATTTACACATGTGACTTTACTGCTAAACTCTTAATGCCCATTTGGGGAATAAATGGCTTAAGCTCTGATCTGAAGTGCACACAGCTGGTTACTATGCTCCACTGAAGGATGAGTTTCTAGCAGCTTGAATAGGAATCTCTTCTCTTCCCCTTAACTACTACTTTTAGATCTTTTCTCAGGGCCCCTGTTACTCTAATATGGGACTTGCTGATTTTCCCTGCACAGAAGATGTGCTGTGTAACCATCTGGCTCTCACAGCAAGGGTGATTTGCAAATCCCATCTGCCATGTTATGGTAACAGTTGCACTGCATTTCCCCTTCTTTTATACAATATCAATTCCATTAGAAGATGAGTATTGTGACATCCGCAATGATAGTCGGCGTATAAAATGTCCAGTCAAGTGTCTTGAAGAAATGCTCCTTGCACATTCATTAAAATCAGTTTTTAGGATTTGGAAGCAGGCTGAGGGGATGTGGTGAGGAAGCGGGAGAAGTGGAGGTTCTGAAATAATGCAGCTGTTAGCATTTTTATCTGACCAGACAGTGTCTCAATGTCCTTCATAAGGACTAGTCTTAGCCAAAGAATCTGAGAAAAGAACAAGGAATAGCATTTTAAGTGAGATACAGAGATACTATTGAAAGCTAGGTTTTTCTCCTCCTGTCTGTGGCATCAAAAAGTGCTCCAAGGGCAAAATGTGCAGAGCTTTGGTCTCATCCAGGGGTAGTGTTGCAGGGCAGGGTCCTAGGCTATAAAGGCACTTGACTGTACCAGAATATGTTTTAAGTTCCATAATCCTCTCTGCTCAGTCTGAATTAATTTCTTTTCTACTTTTCTTTAGGTTTTTTGCATTGCTTGTTGATAAATAGCAAATGTGCCGTATCCTATGCTTTGCCATTGCTTTGTACACATTTCTTCAAATGCCATTGCTTATACTACAAGTGCTTCTCACTTCAGTTATGCTGGTATACATAAGACCAAATCTGCTTTACAAAATTTGAAGTACATCCTCTGTAAGCTGGAAATAACAGACCATGGTCAATTCAGCACAATTACAATTTAGTTATTTAGTACTATCATTTGTCTGTTTTAATTTAGCTAGGGTATTTGGCAAATGATTGAGGTGTCTTTCATGATGAAAAATCCATTTTAATGTTGGTTCTTAATTGGCAAGATTGATTTTCTGGTTATTTGTAGCTGTTTCTCTCACACAGAATGAGAAGTGCAACAAATAGGAGCACGATTCCTTTAATTAGCCCAATAGTGTATACTTAGCTGTGAATTTTTGTGCCTTTTAACACTCATTCTGTACAATCCTAGACAGTTCTCAAAAAGATATTATATTGTATGTAAAGTTGCTCTCAAAGAGCTAGGTCATACCCACTTGGGGAGCTTGCTTGGAAAATTTCATAATCACACTCCTGCTTTTTGTGTGAGCTGGATAAATGCATACCCAAGTATCTAGAGGTATGTGCAGCTTCAGTTGAGGTCACTGAATAATTTGTATGATTAAGTATGCACATTGTCAACTAATCTATGTAATATTGGGGCCATGCACCAAATTAATAAAATAAATCAAAGCATACTCATTTTCAGCTCAAAAAGTTGTTTCGATTTTTGCATTTATCGCCTTGAACGTCAGAGTGTCAGGAAGCCCTAATGCCTTTTAATGTAATAGTAATTTGTGAAATCATTAAGAACCTTGTAAGTTCTTAACATCATTGACATCAATATTAACTTCCCTGTGGTGGGAATTGTGGCTATAACTGATTCACTCATCTCCAGATATAAGTTGCCTTTTTGGATATTGCCCAAAATGAGATGAGAATTCTTGCTGCTTCTCAGAAACTGTTTTGAACTAGGTTTTCTCCCTTCGCACATGCAAAGCCAGTGACCTTACTTGCAAAACATTCTGTACTGACCAAAGCATTTTCCAGAAGCACAAACACCCAGAATGAATCTATGAGCATGCACAGGGTGGTTTGTTGAACCCAATCTAGTATTTACTTCTTGGAACTCTCCTTATGAGATTGTTTGGGCCCTGTTCTTTTGGGAGGGGCCTTCTGGAAAAGAGCACGCTTCCTCTCTACATGCCTACCCTTTGAATGGGCCACCCTCCTTTGCTGATGAGGTTAAGAGTTGTATCTGCCTCATCTGTCTGAGAAACTCCCTGTTCCAAGCTCCCTCCCGATAATGTACATCTCAATTATTCTCACAGGCTGCCTGAGCACCTGGGGAGTCTGGCCTTGAGAATAAGTGCCTCCACCGCTCTCATATCTCAATGAATTGGCCCACATGCTGAGGCCCCCTCTGAATCTCAGTCAGCATGCCTTGAAAATGTGCACCAAGAACAACTGTCATTCTCCCAACAGAAATACTCACTTTAAATGCACCTTTGAAAACAAGAAGCTATCTGTCACTGCTGCTTTCTTTCCACTTCCCCCACTTTTCCTTTGCCACCATCATTGCTTGGCTTGGACCAGAAACTCAAGGGAAGTGGCGGCAGCAGTACCTTCTTTTGCTTGTCCCTTTTTTGTGGTAAAGTAGGATGCTGAGCTTCAGGCCAAATTCTTATAGGATCAGGGTGCCCATAGTTAATTGCTGTGAGAGGTGGGATGTGCAGTACTTCCTTACATTTTGATGTGGTCAATAAAAAGAGGTAGGAGGATAATGAATTCTGCATAACTTGGCAAGGCAGATGCTCTCTCGAGGTGGCTACACACAGAGTACTAAGCTTCTTCCTTGTTTAGCAGTTGATAATTGATGTTGTTTAATGTGCCAGGTTGTTTCCAGTGGTCAGAAGTAAATTATTAAGCCTGAAAGAATATTCTATATTCATAGGAGCCAACTTTAAACATTTAATAGACAAAATTATATACTTAAGCACCAGCATTACTCATGGCTACATGGGTGTTTCAGATTGTCGGTACCCATAGCCAACTGTTGGGTTCTAGAGTTTTTGCAGCCTTACAGATAAGGTTTCCATTCAGTGTAACATGAGTGGACTTACACTTGCGCAGCGTACTCTTCCTTCATCTCTCTCTTGTGCACCCCAAATTAATCTGCAGAATGCCCAGATATTCTGGTGCAGATTTGGTGCTGCAGGGGAGAAGAAATCCCATGAGAGAGCATGATGCTAATGAGCAGCAAGCAGCCTCCCTCTTCCCTGCCATGTGCAAAACAGCCTTTGTGTTGCTGCACATAATGGCGATGAGTGAGATGAAATGACCTTGCTGCTGCCACTATTCCTTAGGATAGCCACTTCACAATGGAATTTCCTTTCTTTCATGGACTAGTAAACCCAGCTCTCTCTACTCCATTGGAAAACTGCAACCCAGTCAAGTTTCCCTCAAGCTCATACAAAGGATAAGAGAGGCTGAAACGGGGTGGGGTGGGATTGTGAGATTTCTGTGATGCCTTAATTCCTAATTTTATGAAATAACATTAGCGCTCTTCTGGTATTTAAGTTATTGTGCTTGTATGCCTAGAATGGTATATCATTGTTAAAAGGAAGATTTTACCCATGACACACTTTGAACTAATTTTTGATGTTAGTTTGTGAGATGTAAGCACTGACCAATCTTCCTCAATGGTTTCTTTTTCCAGGAATGCCTGCTGTTTGTAACCCAGGGATGGTACCTGTGGCAATTCCACCTCCTGCAGTCAACCCTCAGCATGTGTGTAATGAAGAGGATCTAAAATCAATCCAGGACATGTTTCCCAACATGGACAAAGAAGTAATCCGTTCAGTACTAGAAGCTCAGAGAGGAAACAAGGATGCTGCTATCAATTCTCTGCTTCAAATGGCAGAGGAATCCTAGATCCTTCTGCACATTCCCCATCTTCATTGTTACTGTTACTTTTGATTTGCCAAGCCAGGAATTTAGCTAGAGGAAGAACTTCCCCAAAAAGGCATCCATTCTAAGAATGCGTTTTCCCTTTCTGTTGGTGGTGATTGTTGGGACATTTGCACATTTGTTTTTACCTATGATCTGTAGAAACTTCAGAAATTTTTATGAATATCAGTTCTGCCATGTATGGCTGCATTTCTTTTCTGAGAGGCAGATTTGGAGTATCTGTTCTGCTTCCCCTCATGCATTTTTCCTGTTTTGGAAAACAGATGCCAGTGCATGCGCACACACATGCGCGCACACACTGTTTCAACACTATGTATTATTGAGTCAAAAGCTGGGGCAGGCAAAGGAAATAGAGGTGGAGAGATAAAGGGCTGCTGGAACTGCTGTCCTATAGAGTACTTTCATCAGAAGTAATCTCAATCTATCTCAATAAATGACCCCCTTTCTGTGATAGTCAGGAAGTGATTGCATAGCTTGCTTAGTGATACCTGAACATTGCGGCAACTTGTAACACTTCATAGTGTACACAAACAAGCTTTCCTGCAACTTCTGCATTCATTATAATGAGAAAAGGCTATGTTCAGCCTATTAATTGGGCACAAATGCAATTATTTCTTTGGAGCCAACTGCTCTGATATGTTGCTGTATTTCTGAAATCTGCTATCACTTCTTTCTTGCAAAACAGAAGCATATGGTAGAGGAACATGTTAATGTGCTCTTGTGTTTACTTGCACTGTTCTTGCTTTTACGTTTGTGAAATAGTCAAAAAAAGATTAAAACAGGAATTTATACCTTGGAAAATTCAGCCCCATGATTAAATAAACATCCTCGTGGAGCAGTTGTCATAACAATAATAGTAATTTGAGAAGAAAACTGCTTCATTCAGCTATGTGGATGAAATCTACTTTTTTCCTTTTAGAAGAGAAATTTATTTTCAGGACATAACTTTTTCAGTAGAATATCCACTGTAATGATTCATTTAGTTTCAGCTGAGTTTACTACCATCAATACTCAGGCATATGAAAGAATCAGTTTAACAAATGAGACAAACCAAACAAAATGCAATTCCAATATATAGGATATATGAATTGTATATTCATTGTGTATTGCTATACCCGTTGAATGTCAGGAGATAACAAATTTTCTGTGTTTAATTAGTTTATTTCTTGTTTGAAAAAAGCAGAATAATGCACTTTAATACACACATTTTCATAAAATGTGGTGTTTGGCTTTTTGATGGTTTTAAAAAATTTTAAAGTATTTTCGATAATTGCTAGCCATGCTTCATATTTCTTTATGTGTTTAAATACAATGCAAGCATGTAGGTTGAGTCGGTTGTGATTTTTTTCTTTGAAAGAATAGATCATATGTTTCCTGTTCTTTATATAGTTTTCGTTTTGGCTCCTCTCCCTCAAGCATTAAAAAAATCACTAAAATTTACTTCATATCACAATGAATACTCCTGGCACAGCCAGTTATAGTTGAAATATTTATTTTTTTAATTATTAAAATATAGGTGGGGAAATAATTTTTAAATAAGTACCAAAAATGTGTGTTTTACTTCTATATGTTCGTTAAAATTTAAATGTCTTGCATCCATTTTTTAAAAAGTAGACTTGCATTTATGAGTATTAGTTCCTTCCTTTCCACTTATTCCCACTTCTATTGCGTTTTAAAATGGTGCATATAGTATACTGCAATCTGTTTTGTTGGGGCGCGGGGTTGGAACATTTTGGAAATTAGTTTGCTTCCTTTCTCCATACTCTACAGGACTTCCAGTTTAGTATTAATTAATGCTGGACTTTTGTCGGAAGCATCATAGACCATCTGATTCCTGTGGCATGTGTGAGCTCAGCAAATAATCTGGCATAACCTGTTTGTTCTTTGGGAAAACCTGCTGCCATGCATAATCTGCAAAAGGTGTAGGGGCACTTCTTTCTGAATGGCCAGCAGGGATGGTTTTAAAGGGTTGCTTGTACTTCTGGAATGGCATATTGCATAGCAGATGTTGTTAGAGCTGAACTGTAAACACTTGAGTTTGGATCCAGAGTTTTATTCTGCTGGTGACACCGTCCTCAGGCAAGTTCTTTAGGAACTTGGAATGTTCCCACTGGCAGAAATGGGGGAAAGTGATTGTTACCAATCCCTCCCTCCCTCCCTCCCTCCCTCTGCAGCCCCACTTGTTCTGGCACCATTCCACTGACCCCAGTTTTCCAAAGGAGATTTTGGGGGGACAGTGGGTACTGTAGAAGAGAGAGGAAAGATCACTTCCTGCCCTGCTCAGCTGGATCAAAATCCTCCTCCTGATGGAAAGAGTCATTCTGGCCACAGGAGGTTTTTGCTGGATCCAGTCCACTGAAAACAGTGCAAATGCATGTTCACAATCAAGATAGGCATGGAAATATTAAAACAAAATTCACTTTCTGGAAGGTCCCAGGAACTGAGGCCTGTGGAAAGTCTGGGGAATTCTAGGACTGGTTTTAAGCTGCCTTTTTCAAGAGTAGAGCAGACTTTTGTAGATAACGAGTAGTATTATAACATTTGCTATTCATATTTTCCTCTGTCGAAGAAAAAAATGACAATGCAAACCTTTTGAAAAATATTGAGAATTCACTGATTACCATGTTTTTGTCATAAAAAAAGGGCATTGCTACAGTTCTACAAGCATATCTTTTCTTGAGAGCTACTTGGATGTACCCTAATTCTGCCGATATGTATTTGGAAGTAATCCCCATGAATTACAATGAAATTTGCCTCCAAATACATGTGATTAAGATTGGGGTGCAAGTTAGTAGTTTGCAGAATCAAAATGCACTACTTGCTTGTCAGTTAAACTAAATGCTGTGCTGCGCACAAGTCTCAATGCTATTTCTCTTAGAACACTATGTTCAGCTTTGTGCATCTCTCACAGCATCCCTCTGCAGCCCAGACGCTGCTGTGGAATTAAGCTGAAGTTCACATCTGCCAAAGGTCTGTAAGTGATTAAATCTGGAAAGTTTTTTGTCTAGCTAGATGCTGGCCACCTTTTTCTCTGCTGTTGTTTGATTGCGTGCTGATTGTTCAAAGTGTTTTCCATTGCAGATATTATTGCTTGTACTGGCTGACCTGTAATACTGTATAAAGGATGTTTTGCTGTAATAATTCTGAAGACATTGTTTTTTTACTGTATTAAGGTCTAGATGTTTGTCTCTAATATTATGAAATCCTTTTTTCTCATTCTATCTAATTTAATAAATGTATACCAAAACCAGGTAAAAGTATGGTCTTTTTAAAAGGGCATTAAGTTTCTCTGTCACAGCTTCAGAGGCTGGGAGCTGCAATGAAGACAATTTTAGCATAGTGTTTGTGTTTTGCCCTCAAATGCAGGATATTCTAAAGACTTCTTTTATCATTTTCCATTCCTTTATACTTAATGGACTTATTCATAACGCAAAGAAAGTTTGAAGGGTGGGATGAATCAGTCAAGCCAGTGTGGCCCAATGACCTTTTTGCCGCATTTGAACTAGGTAGATCTTTGCATCTGTTTTCCTTCACAAAGTTCCCTTAGATTTGTAGTAGTTCAACAGGAATAATACATTACAGGGTTGTTTTTGAGGGCAAATCACATGAGCCCGTGTGCTCGGGAGTGGTGTTAAATCTAATATATTTGCCCAGCCTTACTTTTACTCAATAATAATTTTATACAACTTGTCCAGCCAGTCTTGCCTGTTAAGAAAAAAGCTTATTTTCTCTTGCAAAATTATATAAGAATTGATAACAGATCAGAGTTGATAACAGAAGAGAAACAAATAAAGGTTGACTGCAGTCCTGAGTGTGCAAATTAGATAGTATGGTGTACTGAAATATTACATGTGCTGAACATAGCTGTGGATAGGCTCAGGCTGCAAGACGAATTTACTCCCTAGTAAAAGAGTTACACCTCAGTAACAGCTCATGCTTAGCATTTCCATTTTAATATGTAAATAATAATATACAAGTGCTGGTGGGATATAAAATGAAATCAGGTCTTCTTTTTAAACAGTTGTATTAATGAAAATTACCTCCAGGAAAAATTATTTCAGTAACTTGTGACCTTTAAAAAAGCTGTAGAAAAATAATGCAGCAAATCTCATGGATAAAATTAGCCTCTTGTGTTTCCAGTCTTGTGGACAGTTCACCCAAATGGGGATGCATTTTTAAAATCATAGGATCATGCACTTAAGTATGTAACTGCATAGTGTGAGCTAGTCACCTAGATGGGACAGCCTCAACCATTTCTGCTTTAAAAATCTGTGTGTTGCTTTTTTTTCCTGACCCTTGAGTAGACAGAAGTCCATGGGATTCCACTAGGTTAAACAGTTCGTGTTGTTCCTGCACTGTTTGCCAACCAAGATATGCCTGTACCAATCATTACATTTGGTAATGGAACAAAGCTGGCTGAACTGTATAGATATGAAGTTTCCAGCACCCTTGCCACATTACATTGCTAAAAGTCCTTTGGTGATTTCTTCAGTGCTTCAGTTGAATTTGAAGTGGTTCCAATAGATGACACTCTGTCATGTCAGGACTGATTGATAGCACTTGAATGCAGATGACCCATAATGGCTTTAGTGTCTTCCTTTGGAAAGACGAATTTGCCATCTGCTATATATAATTACAGTTTTTGCAGTAAAACGGTTTTTAAAATATGGTATACAAGTACAGTAGTAAAGGGGGTAATTTTTAAAGTGGCGGTAAGTTGCAGTTCTGTATTACAGGGATCAACAATGACAACAAGAGTAATTGAAATGTCTGCTTTCTGCCCTCTGAGAAGTGGTATTGAGATAGAACAGCTTTCCCCAACTACGTGCTGTTTGGACTTTAGTTTCCATTAGTCCTAGCCCAGCATGGCTCTTGGCCAAGAATCTGGGGTTGTATGTGGAACATGGTTGTTGAAGTAGGTTGGATGAGGCTGAGACAGGCTAGTGCAGCCTTCTCCCAACTTTGTGCCCTCCAGATGTGCTGGTCCGCAATGCCTACAATTCCCAACAGGCATGGCCATTAGCAAGCCAACATCTTGTGCTGGTGACAGGTGGATTTCTTTTCTGGACCAATGCCCAAGAAACATGCTTACTCGTGTGGTGTGGTGGTTAAGAGTGTTGGACTGGGTACCTGGGAGATCCGGGGTACACTCCCCACTTGGCCACAGAGCTCACTCTCAGCCTGAGACCGCACAGGATTGCTGTAAGGACAAAATGGAGCTATGAACTGCCTTGGGTTCCTCACAAGAGGAAGAAGGCAGGATTTAAATGCAGTGTAGTGATAAAATGAATATATTAGCTGTTTCAACTGCGTGAGCCAGCCTCTCAGCCTAGTAGATCTCCCACTTCGAGAAGCTGCAAATCATGTGCACTCCCTTTCCTCACCAGGAGGACCGGCTGCCGCCATCCCCCTCCCACCCTCCGCTTGCCACCGCGCCTCCCAGCCCCGTACCTGCTTGCCACCCGGTTGCTGCTGCCCCCTTGCAGATCCTTTTGGAGATAAGGCCCCTGATCTCTCAAGGGCCATCTTGAACTCGTTAAAACAGGGCTCCTCAAACTTTTTCAATAGGGAGCCGGTTGAAAAGCGGCGGCGACCAGGCATGGGCAGGTGAGGAGGGGGGGCCTGGATGCGCGGGCTGGTGAGGCGGCGTCGGGCGCCCATGAGGCGGCTCGCTCGGAGGTCTCCCACCCGCGCTGTGAGGCAGCAGCGCGCGCGCGCGTGTGCGGGAACGTGGGCGGCAGCGGCAGCGTGCTCGCGCGGAGGTCTCCCAGCGAGCCCAGGGCCCTCTCCGAGTGAGCAAGCCCCCACCTCCGCCCGCGCGGCGAGGCAGTGGCGCGCGCGCGCACAGGCGGCGGGCGGCGGCGCGGGCCGGATAAATCGGCATGACGGGCCGGATCCGTCCCGTGGGCCGTAGTTTGAGGGCCCATACGCTAAAACTTTGCTGAATAGCTGTAGGTCGGCTAATAAAGCATGTTAAACAAGCGCCCAACAAATTTCTTTCAAATGTGTGAATGCTGATTGTGAACCCTAGCAAGTTAGCAAGTGGTGATATTACCTTTACTCTGCTGCCTGACAGATAGAAATGAGTTCATTTTGATCATCAGTGACATTCAAGCAGTATCATTGCATTCTTCATTGATGCATTACTTCAGATTCTCCTGCCTGCACTTAAATGTGATCAAACAAAAATCAAAAGGATTCCAGTACCTGGCAAAAACAATGGCTTGAATTATCTTTTGCCCTGCATCTGTCAAAGGTCGAATAGGCTCAAACTGCAGGAAAATTCTTCAATGCATTCTTTGAGTGAATGTTTGACAGCTGAGAAATCCACTCGTGCCCCCAAGCATAACTGGTAATCTTGGTCATCTTTTCTCCTGTTTCTCATGAGTAGGGAAATTCTTTTTGGGTGTGCTCATCCTGAAACAGTAAGATTTTTCTCACCTCAGGAAGTTCAGCAATTTTTTAAAATGGTTTTAAGAGCCTGCAGGCAGAAGTTTGAATATTTGTGCTAAATACTTCTGTTTTTATAGTTCTTTCCTGAAAATAATTTGAAAACGCAGAGCTTCAGCTCAGAGTGGTACCAGTTATATTCTCTTTGGAAGAAAAAAGAAGACTCTGTTATGCATCATTCAGAATTGCAACAGCATTCTACATCATGGTGGTAAAAGAGCTACATTCTTCGCTGCAAAGGTCAAGGCACAGTCTTGTGTGATATTTGCAGTTGCAGTACAGATGTCCTTTCACGACTAGGAGTGACCTGACATGTTTCTCCTTGACCTAAACAACAGAACCTACACATTCTTTCCCTTCTATTAAAAGGAAAATGTAACTGACTTGCTCAGTCAACAGCTGAATGTCAGGATCATGTTTTCAGACTGAAGAGTTGCTACAGTCATCACCTCTCACTGGTCACAGTGGCCAGTCCTAAGAAAATCAAAAGAGCTTAATTAATGTAGTTTACAAGACTGTGGGTTATGAGCAAACTGCAAGGTCACAAGAAATGCATTGTCCCTGTATCTCCATCAAAACAGGCTCCAACTTGCAGCAGTGCAGAATGTCAGATCCCAGCATCTTTTGTATCTTTTGATGTTTTCAAAAATAATGCCCTTTTTGTACCCTCTGACAAAGAAGAATGAAGAAATATCTTCCCACTGGACGTGCAATAAGGGTTTTCTCTGTTAGATTTTTTGTGGCAGGCAGGGAGAAGCAATAAGGCTTTCAGTTGTTTTCTTAGCTGTGTATGTGACACTGCAAATTAAGAAGCACATCTCAATTCTACTTGGAATTTGGTCACCTGTTTTATCATTCTGGCCCATATCTGTCTAGATGTTTTAAAGTCTTAATAAAATTAATAACCAAATCCATTGCATAAATCACAGTCTAATCTCATGAGTGCTGCAATCCTATACACACTTCCTAGGATGCAAACCCCACTGGCATACACATGGTGAGGATTGCCCGCTAAGTCTACTCCTGCAAAGCAGGTCTTGAATCACATCTCCTACCAACATCATTTTTTCCCTTCCGCTTTCCCACCTCATTCAAGACTGAAGAGTTCTGTTGCATTCTCAGTCTAACACTTTGTGGTTTCAGGTTGTTCCTGATACTGATTCTTCAAAACATGTCACAGACAAAACCCCGGTCAGCCATTATTTCTTGTACAAGAGGAAGATGCTCTCCCCCACCCCCAGCTTCACTCTTATATAATATATTGTTGTTTTAATTGACCTTTTATTTGTATAGATAGTGTTAGAAGGAAGGTGGATGGAACTTGAAATGAATTCTATCAGTTCAGTCTTTGAAGGTACTGGCATGCTTCCAACTGAAAAGATTCTCTGCTGGAGAAGGCTTCTCCTGCTCTGTGGTCTGTTGGGAGTGTGAATATGCCGGTGTCAGGACAAAATGGACACAGGGCATCAGCAAGACTAGAGCAGGAAATGAACTGAGACTAGCAAGGGATGCTAAAAACAAAAAAGCCTTTTTCAGATATGTCCAAAACAAAAGACACATGAAACAGAATATGAATGGCAAAGTGATAATGTGGACAAGGAAAAGGAGGTTCTGCTCCATTCTTACTTTGCCTCAGTCTTCTCCCAACAAGATGATCTACAACAAAGAGGAAGTACAAGCTGAAAGTGGGGGATGCCAGTTTGAGAAACAAATGGTCAAGGAATATCTAGATAGAATAAACACGTTCAGAAGTCCAGGACCTGATGAACTCCATCCCAGAGTCATAAAAGAGCTAGTGGAGGAATTCTCAGAACTACGGGCTGTTATCTTCAAAAAATCTTGGAAAACAGGAGACGTGCCAGATGACTGGAGAAGGACTAACATTGACCCAATCTTCAAAAAGGGAAAAAAGATGAACCTTGGAACTACAGACCAGGTCAGTCTAATATCAATCCCTGAGAAAATTCTTGCACAAATTATTTAAAAAATCAGTCTGCAGGCACCTTGAAGAAAATACAGTCTTTAATAAAAGCCAACACAGATTTATCAAGAATAAATCATGTCAGACTAATTTAATCCCAATTTTGGCTGGATAACCACTCAAATGGACAGCAGAAAAGCTGTGGACATAATTTACCCAGAGTTTAGCAAAGATTTGACCAAGGACCCCATGACATCCTGATAAACAAACTAGCAAAAAGTGGGCTTGACAGAACTACTGTTAGGTGGATCCACAGCTGGCTACAAAATTGGACACAGAGAATGCACATCAATGGCATCTTCTCAAGCTGGAGAGAGGTAATGAGTGGGGTGCCAATCAGCCCTGGGACCAGTGCTCTTCAACATCTTTATTAATGATCTAGATGAGGAAGTCTAGGGAACAATAATTAAATTTGCAGATGGCACAAAACTGAGTAGAATAGCTAACACCCTGGAAGACAAAAAGAAGCTCCAGGGTGACCTAGACAAGCTAGAATGCTGGGCAGAAAGCAACAGCATGAAATACAGCAGGGACATACGCCAAGTTCTCCACCTGAGTGGGGGGACGGGACACAAATGCATTGATACAAGAGAGGAAACCATGTGACTAGTGGGGTGAGTTAGAAATTTAACAATAAATAAATAATAAGGTGCACAGTATTTGGCTCAACAGCACTAAAAAGAAAAAGATTTTGGAATTGTTGTAGACAACAAACTAAATATGAGCCAGCAATGTGATGCAGCCACAAAAAGGGCAAATACTATTTGGGATGCATAAACAGAAGCATCACTTCCAGAACAAGAGAGGTACTGACTCTGCCCTACTGAGACCTCACCTGGAATATGGTGAGGTTCTGAGTATGGTTCTGGGTACCCAGGTTTTCAAAAGTTGCAGAAAAACTAGAAAGGGTTCAGAGAAGGGTAACAGGGTCTGGAAACTAAGCCCAACAATGAGAGGCTGAGAGAGCTGGGCACTTTTAGCCTCAAGAAGAGAAGATTACAAGGGGATATGATAGTACTCTACAAGTACCTCAAAGATTGTCACAAAGGGGAAGAAAAAGATCTCTTCTCACTCATCCGTGAGTGTAGGAACAACGAAAAACTGCAGCACATCAGATTCAGGCCAGGCACCAGGGAAAACTTCCTCACTGTCAGAGCAATACGGCAGTGCCAAGAGAGGACATGGACTCTCCTGCACCAGAGACATTCAAGGTGAAACTGGACAGTCATCTGGTTTGGCGCAAGGAGATGACGCTTCCTCAGCACAGTCAGGTTCCCAGCACCCCACCAAGCAGCCGTTCGGTGTGCTGTTGGAGTCCAGGTGTACTGGGGAAGAAGAACTGCAAGGCTGTCATTCCTGTGTATCTTCATCCCCAGCACAACTGCAGAGGTGGCAGTGGCACAGAGAGGAGTGACGGGAAGGGGACAGCCATGGTGGCAGAAATGAGCACCTGCAAAGAAGACCTCTAAGGACTGCATGTGTCCTAAAAGGCCCAAGTTGTCCATATGAAGTTTAGATTTCTGTTTGAGGCTAGGAAGAAGCAGGGTTGGTGGATCTTGGTCCATTCAAAACAGTTTTATAAGCAGTCTTATCATTTGACTTGAAGGACCGTTGGCAAAAAGCTAATAAAAGCTCTACTCTCTTTTCAGCCAGTGGTACAATCTGAAAGGTGAGGCTGTACAGAGCCTAGTAGCAGCCCCACTGCTCTGCTCTGCCTGAACAGATTAAGCAGAGATTTCTTCATTCCAGTCCAGTCAGGCTATGGTAGGGCTGAAAATTGAGAACGGCTAAAAAGGTGCCCTTGATTAATTAGAAAACAAAATTTTAAAGTTTAGTGATGAAATGAGTCCTTCTGTTCATGGAAGGGCTGCAGCTCACAGAAGTGGAGGGATGGGGACTTGGGCCACATTGCTGCTTTCGCCATCTCCCATGCTGTTCCCGCTTTACTGGAATGGGGAGGTGGGGTGGGCAGAGGCTCCAGGTAGAATGCAGAGGGCAAAGGCCATCTTCTGATCTCTTCTGTGAGTGACGAGTTTCACAAACAGAGCTCTGCTCATGGGCTGTCTGGATAAAAGCCACTGCTAGTCTTGGCTAGCGCTGTTGTTTGAAAAGGAGGAAAAGCCAAGGGATGACCACTGATGTTGGAGAACGGAGTTTTGCACCGACCACCATTGCCACCACCAAGCAGGGACGATGGTGTGCTGCAGGTGGTGCTTTACTGCTGCGTTCATCTGCAGTTACCTCGCAACTGCCAGGCTAAATCCACACTGTTCATAGGCCACGCCCTGAAGTTGTTCAGAACACAAGCCAAAAGGAGACACATGAAGACCTTCAGTGGAGAGTCTTCCATGGGCACTCCCACCATCTAATGTAAAGTGGGGGACGACTCCTCAGTGCTAGAACCCCAGTGATGAAACACTCTTGGTGGAAGGTCCTCAGGTACCCACCTTATTTTATCAGTGCCAAAGATTTGCTCCAAACTTCATGCATGCCATTGTAATCTTACTGTTTTATGCTGCCTTCTAATACTGTCTTGCTTGTATTTCCATTCTAATCTTTTTATTCTTTTCTGTATACTGCCCAGGGAATATGATGAAAGTGTGGTATAAAAATAGCAAATTTAAGAGCCATTTATTTCAGTGGGCCTACTTGAAGCATAAATAAGTCTGGATCCAACCCATAGTTTCCTTCTTCCTTACAGCAAGGTGCAATGTGGTGTTTAAACTACCTTCCATCCATTTGAAGCACAAATAATTGTTTCTGAGTCTTGAAACAGTATGAATGTAGCAGAGTGTGATGATTTGACTTAAGGGATGCCAATGTTTGGAGAATAAAAACAGCAGCTGTCAAGGTTGGAAGTTGCTTAGTTTTTTTATTAATCTTAAGAAACAGACATAAATGTGTAAACAGATTCATCTTTCCCACAGTCAGATGCCTGTTGACACTGTACAGAAGACTGTGCTTGCAGAAAATGATGCTCAGTAATTTCAAGGACTGTAGCCAAAAATAAACAGCAAAGCACAGAAGATGTAAGAATAAGTTTTGTTTTCTGCACTGAAATGACATACATCATTTTATTGTCTATGTAAGGATCTTGAGAGCATTTTCTACACTCTTGTTTTGTACAAAATGACTGTAACTTCTCATACAAGAAAGAGGACATTAATTTGGTTAGGCAGCTGACAAAGAAAACGGCTGCTACCAACTGTTTCAGGGACACAATAAGAGATATGGAGTAGCATTAGCTGGTGACTAATTTTAGCTGATTATAGCTGCTTGGGCACTTGTTGGGTCTTTTATCCTGGGGCAAATGCATATTCGTCTCCATTTTCCCTAGATAACTGTGCTTTGCGGGGTGCATGCAATCCCACACTGACACTTCTCCACGTAGATATAGTCATAATTGATGCTTTTGCCATCCTGGCATGTCAAGGTCACCTCTCTCCTGTGGCTCTTGAGTTCCTGGCAGCAGCTACAGTTGAGCTGCATTGCTTTTGTCTCAGTGGAATACCTGTGCAGAGAAAAGAAATTAACTCAGATGCTTTCCATAAAATGAAATCGTACCACAAAGGCACACTGCTGGATCTCACTATTCCCAGCTTAGATTAACCAGATCCCAGTGATGCCAGGGGCAAACACCTCCCTTCTGCTTAAATACTAGTGGAAACAGGCTTAGGTGATGTGCTGATTTCAGAGGGGATTTCTGATGATATTAACGCATGTTTTCAAACCATCTACCCATATTTGTACTTTAATGAACAAGGCAGTCCTCAACCTGCTTACCAAATCAAGGGAGAAATCAAAGTATCCTAGGGGGATATACCTACACAGGAAGCTTTTCATACTCATGATTTGAATTTTAGTTTTGCAGCAGATGCAGTATGGAAAGGGAAAGTTATTCCAGAGCAATAAGAAACTAAGAAAAGCCATGCTGGATCACACCAAAGGTCCAACTGGTCCAGCATTCTGAGCACATGGTGGCAAACCGATTGTTCACAGGTTCACTGAAGCAGGATGGGTGCAAGACCTCTTCCTGCCCAAACAGCGAGAGATATAAAGGTGGGCAGCACATAGCCAGCAAGGTGAATAGCCACTGATAGCCTCCTCCCTCGTGAATCTGCCCAATCCCCTTTTAAAGCCATCCAGATTGGTGGCCTGCACCCCTTCCTGTGGCAGTGACTCCCATAGTCTAACTAAACATTGTGCAAAGAGCTTCCTTTCATCTGTCCAAAACCTCCCACCGATCAGCTTTATGGAATGTCCCCAGTTCTAGAGTTATGAGAGAGGGTTAGGATTCACTCTCCCTCTTTTCACTTTCTCCATGCTGTGCATTATTTTAAACACCTCTATCGTGTCTCCCCCTACTTGTCATTTTTCTAAGCTAAACTGTCTCAGTGGTGTAGCCACTACTCACAGGGGAGTTGCTGTAGCCCTTGATCTTTTTCACTGTCCCCCTCTGTACTTTTCCCATCTTGATGATCTGTATTGGATTTTGCCACCCCAACATCACACACTGATGTGAATAGACTAAAAAGCCTGTCCAGGATTCTGCCATTCAGATGGATGGGACATCAGGATACTATGCACAGGTGAACAATGTACCTTGTAGGTTCTGAAGCTTGGCCCTGATAGTCAAAGGGTCTAAACTGGAAGAATGGTTCAATATACACTCAACTTGCCCTTTGATAAGAAATAGTAAAATATTG
>NW_025335468.1:6822351-6849902 GCF_004798865.1 Varanus komodoensis | reverse complement strand
CAATATTTCTGTACAGTAAAGGAGGTATATAAATTGAAGAATCAGAGCCAAAGTTTTAGTTTGGCAGTGGAACACTTTAGGGGAAAAATATATGCACAGTACACAACTTCACATTTCTAGCAATGGTTCTCTCTCTGAATCTGACGTTTCACATTAGGAGTATCGCCTTATATTGTGTTGAGTATTAAGCTGGAGTGAGATAATAGCACTGCTATTAGCAAAGTAGCAATCGGGAGTCCCTTGTGAAATGATATTCAGATAAAGAAGTCAACATAGCCCAGTTGGAGTGCTCCTGCTTCCAAATGCAGATGAAACTCCTTGGGAGGAGCTCGGTGATTCTGTCTCAGTACCACTTGTATCTCTCCTTAGGAAGCGGGTAAATGGACAGACAAGAACATTTCCCTAATTCTTGGCACTTACACTGAAGAACTGGGACAGGCTCCTTCACAGTAGGACAGTTCTACAAGATCAGAAGATATGCACTCATTTTGATGGATAAAAGTGTGATTCTTTCGAACCTGGCAATTTTCTGCTAAAAAATGAAAGGAGAAATAAATTGATACCACATCTTATCGTCATATTCACTGCAGTGGAGATAGTAACAGGTGAGCTCCAGGTTAAAAAAAGCTATAGACATTGCTTTCATTTCTCACCCTTAGAGGTTTCTAGTAATAGTATTCCAACTAAGAGTGAATTAAGCAGAAGCTTCTTGGAGCCATGATGATGATGATGATGATGATGATTAGCAACAACATTCTACTGCCCAGCATAGAAAGAGTCAATTATGCAGCATGAAGAAATTAAGTAACAAGAACAAGAAGAGCTGAGGATTGCAGAAGGCACTCTTTCCATCTCAAACAGTAATCCAGGGATAGTTCTCAGCCTCAGTGGATGAAGTGGGGCTTGGCCTGAAGCAGAGCATTACGCAGCCCTTCCTTGTATTAAGTCCTAATGTGCATCACTCTTTTTTGTCGATGTGAAAAAAGTGCACTTACGCGGTTTGCATACTGTACAGCAGCCATCAGGAGTTTTTTCAACCGCGTCCTTTGGAACAGAAACAAAATTAGTCACTATGACACTATGACTAGGATGCAAATGTGAGAATGTTATTGTACTAGGTTTGTGATACTCAGCCTAAAAACTGCTCCAGAGTTGGGCATGTAATGAATGCCAAAAGGAGCCTTCTGCAGTCAGCCATGGACTTTGAGGACTGTTTCCTGCCTAAGCATGTACAGGGTTGCAGCTTAAAGCTATCATATTTAAAAATGACCATTCAGAGCTGGCAAGTTATGACTCTTCTGACTCACTCTGTTTCTCTGTTTTCTATGTTTCTTCCCTAAGTAATAAGAAATGCACTAAAAATAATTGCCGTGCTGTGAACTTGCAGGTAAGCACGGCACTTAAAAGAATGCAAGTGGAGCTAATGTTCTTCTAGAGAGGATGACTGTTCTTTCTGGTAGTATCACAAGAGAGATGAGGACTGAAAGGAGCTCATGCCACACTCGATCACTGCACACAGTAAAGCTACAGCTTTGCACCTTTCTGTGACACACCACTTGGAATCCCAGGGATGCGGTTTCTCATTGAAAGTAGCAAGCAGCAACCCTGCCCTACTTCTGGGATCATTCTTTCACACATTCTTTACTATAAATCGGATCCAAAGAGAGCCTTCCTGAAACAGAGGGGCTCTCCTGTCCAAGGAGGGCTTCTGATCCAGCGGTTGAATCCTGCTGATGGGTAAGGAAGGAGGCCATTGTGATTGCTTCCCCTTCTCCCTGCAGCCCCTCATGGCCCCTGAAACCGTGGTCTGCAAAGCCCGCTGGCTTGCAGGGAGAAGTGGAAAATAATCAAATGGCATCTCTCCCCTTGCACTGTTAGGAGGGTACTGAGCAGTACTGTACCGAGGATGGTACTGCTAAACTCTGTGTGACCCCATCCCTGCAAAATCCGCAAGGGGGGGTGGCTGGGTTGCTCTCTGGAACAGTGAGATCAAACGCTCTGTCTCCACGCTGGTGACAAGGACATGACCAACATAGCTTGCTGCTCATTTTAAATTGTCTGGAGCTCAGCAGAATGAGATCAATGCTTGCTTCATTTAATTACATTTTCTGTGATCCAATGACCAAAGCTCTCTGGGTGTTTCACAAAAATGAAACCATAGATTACAACATAAGTAAGAAATAAAGCATAAAATAGTTCTTACAGGCTTGCACTCCTCTGGGTCGAAAATGGGGCATTTTCTCACGACTTTAACTGGAAGGAATGTATTAGTTGTTTGTTCACATATGTAGTGGCTGCAGTTATCAGCTCCTGGATACCGAATATCACCAGGCTGTTATTATTTAAAAAAAATGGCACGATTATTCTTTGCAAGCTTCAAAACTCTCTGAACAGTTTAATTAGCTAGATTTCCCACCCCCACATCTCATTGACATAGGACATGTCTGCATTAATCCTATCCACCAATTTCTTAGCAATTTGGTAGCTACAGTTCCAGACACTGGGACTCTATTCTGTTGACGTACATATAAGAAAGCAGGCTTAGGATCTGAGATATATTGGGCTGAGAGATGGCAGCCAGCCCCACTGTGAGTTTTATTACCAAAACAGTATACTATATTTCACAAGAAAGCTAAGAGAGCTTAGAAAGCTTCTGAGAGATTAGAGTGTTTATGGGCCAAGGCTCTTATCTGCACTCTCAGATCAGTTCAGTTTTTTGCATGGGTGTCCCTATATGGTACCACGCTGCATGATCCGTCAAATTTGCCACAACCGCCTATACTGTTTAGCTCTGATTCCCAACCTGGCACTCTCCAGATGTGTTGAACTACAACTCCCACCAGCCCAGCCATTGGCTACAAGAATGGAGATGATGGGAACTATAATCCAATATATCTGGAAACTGCTGGGTTGGAAAAGCTGGCAAAAAGAAAAGAAAAGAAAAAAGAATGAGAACAAGAAGACTTTATTACCTTGAACACTTCGGTGGTGCCATTGAGTTGAATTATGCAAGCCACCTGGACACAGGTTCCACAACACTCTCCAGCCTTTACCTGGTACTGGTAACCCTGTTTGGTAGAGAAAATGTTTGGTAGAGAAGAGTCTGTTAACCAGAAACTGGATTCGTGGAGAGACAGCCATCATTCAGTTGAAGCAGCAGCAATAGAGAAATTAAGCATTGTTTGTACCTCTGGACAGGTTTCATTGCATGCAATTGGTTTGCATTCCACAAACCAAATTTTCTTTGATGCTGCATCTAATTTTGAGCTGCAGGTGCACGTTTCACAAGAATTGCTAGGAATGGTCATTCCAGACTGGGAAAAGTAAAAGAACAGCAGTCAGTATAAGCAGAACCATGCCCACAAAACACTTTCATCATCAAAGAGCTGACAGTATTTTTACTTCTTAGCTTAGTTTTAACTTTACAACAACCTCCTCAGCGGTATTTCTCATGGAGAATGGTAACAGACTTATCTAAGGCCCTAAGGTGAGTTGAGGATCTCATCTCCCTTTTCAAAGGATCCAAGACACCGTCACTGGGGCCACATTTGGTCCTCACCAGGAGGCTTAATTCACATTTTATGTTGCAATCATATTTGCCATGGCTATGCCAATATTACACCTCCATTTCCTTCAGAAAACACATGCAGTATTGAGGGCAATGTACATGAATAAGCTTTTAACCAGCCCCAGTTATATCTTCAAGAGCAAAGTGATCTGGGGAGATGAGCAGGCTGATCCACAGCATGAAAAATTTCACCTGCTGATTTCTCTAACTCAAGAACCTGCTAAAGGCAAAAGAACAGGGTAGCTTTTTCTAGGCAGCTGGCAACTTGCAGTGGACACTCTCTGGTATGTGGCCTTCCATATTTTGGAATGTGCATCCACCTTTCACACATGCAATGATCACTGGGGAAAAGCTGATGCGGCACCCATGTAGCCAAAACAATTATAACCATTGCACAAAGCACCACACTCAATTCTTCTTCCTCTTCCCTGAGTGGGAGGCAAGTGCGATTTTTAAAAGGGCTCCAGGCATGCAGCCCCTGAATTCAGCAGGCTTACTTCTATGTAGGCATGTGGAGGATCCAGCAGTGAGATACTATACGGGCTTCTCTACTTGAGGCTTTTAACCCACCACTTTACCCAGATCTCTGCTCCTTGATTCTTTGTGAGCTTAAGATCAGCTCCTTTACAGGTCTCCCCCAATCCCTGCCAGGGATGTGTGTTTTTGCCTTTTCACATGTTCCTTTACACAACTACAAGATGGTACTGTGGTATAAAAGAACTATGGAAATGACCATTTCATTCTGGTTTATTCTGCTGTTCCTAGAAAACTGCCACACTTTTCTCACGCTAGAAAAATGCGGTGCAAGTGCTTGGGAAGCACAGGAGAGGCCCTGGGAGAAGAAGACATCGCAAAAAGCACCTGCACACTAATGTGAGTGTGAAATCACAAGAGCAGCATCGGTGCCTCCTGCAGAGAAGCCTTAGGAATCGTTAGAAAAATCCAGATGAGCTGTATTTGGGACAAGGTTCCCAAATGCTAGCCTTAGCAAAAGACAGGTGATCATTATGGAAATGCTGCAAGGAAAACTGACTGCACAGGACCTATTTTGGGGGAAGCAGAAACAAGTCATGAAAGAAGCACAGAATTTAGATTTCTACTTGATGGTATTTGCTTGGAAAGTGGCTTCCCCCCACTGTATTGTTTGACTATGACCCCCTCAAGCTGAACTTGGAAGCTGATTTCAACATTAATGTGCTATCTGCATGAGCACCAAACACTCTCCGAATTGAATGAGGCACTTTTACAACAGTTCTGTAACACAATGGGAACCTTCCCCTTAAAACACGCTTCGAGATAAATCACATGCATCACATATCCTCCTTTCCCAAAGAAGGCACTCAGAGCAGCTCACACCAAGCAATATGACCAACATCGCTCCCTGACCCCCATCACTCCCACATGTAGAACTCCATTCAAGGGGCAGCTGGGCATGTTCACATGCTGGATTTCTGTGATGTTAGCGTTCACCATTGTTTGGGTGCTGTGCTGTATGTAAAGTCTCACTGCTTGTTTTATCTGGATGCTCTTAACTATAGTTACCCATTCCTGAAGTATGTTATAGTCTATGACTGTGACACGCATGTACGCGAGTAAGTAAATAAGTAGATGTGTGGATACTCGGTTTTCATTTGTCAGCTAGCTAAAAGGGCTCCAGAAAGTAACCAACAAGATTTTCCCAGGCGATTAGTTCCATAGCATAAGTGCTGCTATTAAAAATCTCTGTCCATGATATGAAAAATGAATGTAGAAAGGAAGATACAGGTAATTCCAATATTCTTACTGTGTAAAGTGTTCCATTGACCACACAGATGTCTGGGATTTGTTCTGAAAACAGAAATACCCAATTACTTTGAAAATATGATGAGAGAAAGATTGCTACAGTAATAATAAAGAGACTATACTCTCTACATAACCTGTCAATACCTAGTTGCAATGAGATACTTAATGCTTTACTTGTGTCTTACTTTACTGTTAAATACAGGCTTCTCCAAGGATCTCAAGGTAATGCGTGTGGTTCTCCTCTCTCCCTCTCCCTCTCCCCCACACCCACACACACACACACACACACATTTTATTTTTTTGATGGTAGGCTAACCGAACAGAATAATGACCAACCTAAAGTCACACTCAGTAGAATCCTGTGAACATTTACTTGGTTCTAAGCCCTACTGAGGTCAATGGGGATTTGCTCCCAGGTCAGATTTCCCCCCATGTCTCCCTGGTCCTAATTCTAGAGGCTAATTATTGGACTGATGTAACATGTGAAGTGTGATGGATGCTGTTTGAACACACGCTCCTGGATGTGTGTTTATTTTCCAGAATATGTTTTGATGGCAGCAAACGTGTACGGGGAAAACTTTAATTAGACTTACATTGCTACATCTCTGCTCATGCTAGGTCAT
The DNA here is from genome assembly GCF_004798865.1 of Varanus komodoensis. NCBI lineage: Eukaryota > Metazoa > Chordata > Lepidosauria > Squamata > Varanidae > Varanus > Varanus komodoensis. The sequence goes on along the minus strand of NW_025335468.1, from coordinate 6,843,929 downwards.
GTTTTTACACTTCCCTTCTAATTTTCCTCTCCTTGACTCTGTGTCCCCTTTGGAATGTCCACTCAGAAAATCCTGGAATGTGTATCAGAAGACTAATACTTACCACAAAAGAAAGTGACACAGCAGTCTCCTTCAAACAGGACAGCGGCTAACCTGTACCCAGGTTCACATGATTTCTTCTCATTGGAGCAGGCACTAGTATTGCATACTGTGGAATAATGAGAAAACAGTGAGGGCTGAATAAGCAGGCCAGCACCCCAATCCTGAAAAATTTAGGCTAGCATATCTTCCTGTCATGCCAAGACAACCCCAAGGGAATGCCACCGTAGCATTTCTCTGTGGGTGCTACTGTACGAGGCAAGGGTATCAGGACACCTTCTGCTCTCTTCTTTCTCACCGGTAACTCCAAGGCTAAGCATATTTAGGTAAACGTAAGTCCACAGAACTCAAAGGGTTTACTTTCAAGAATATGCACCTAAGATGGTAGTTTTGAGCACGTGATAAACACAAGTTGTATGCTTCATAGCAACGTTTGATATGAACCTGAGGCCTGGCTGTTCAAGTGCCTTTGCTAGGAGTCCTTTTCTGTCTCCTGCCAGACAGTCTCACTAATGAGAAAAATATTACATACTGTTCGCAAAAGAAAGGCTGGCCTAGTCTTCTGTGGAAACATGATATACCAAAACTGAAATAAACATCAACAGTTTCAAGTTCTGGTAGCAGGCTTTCTTTTTGATCCTGTTTTCAGTCCCCATGATGATGACAAATGGTTGGCCACATGAACAGTTGGTACTGGCTGTTCGTAAACAATACATACTGCACCGAATCTCTGGACAGCACGGATCTTCTGGTTTCGGCACAGGGAGAGCCATGAACCCTTCTTTCTCACAAACCGGTCGCTCTGGTTTCCCGCAAGTCTGTGGCTTGCACTGCACACTGAGAGACAGTGGGTCACAGAGACACTCGTTGCAGTTGCTCTTCCATTTGGTTCCAGGCTGTAAAACAGAGGTACAAATCCATTAACCCTTCTTGACAACAGTGTCACTTGCCCTCTGCTTATTTCTCAAAGAGACTTGCTCAAGCAATAGCATTTATTTGACCTTATGTCTTAGGTAACATGAGATGCACCTGCTCCACAGATGTTGGATCATGGGCATGCCCTGCAAACAAGAAGAGGACCTAGAAATTGTTGGCAAAGGTAGTTTTTTATTTTTTTAAACTGGTGGTATGGGATCTCCTTAAATGCTAAGTTATAGGATGCTTTGATGAATCAGCTTCAAGTCCCTTCTCTGCTGATTTGAGGTGTTGTGCCTGGAAAGTTTAGCATTGGATCTATAGGGACCTTGAGTTAAGAACCTCAGTGCATCTCTCACACTAGCCCTAAAACACCTTGTTGGGTTCCTCGGAGACCCAAATGTATCAGCAACAATCTAGATCTAGTGTTCTGAGTGGAATACTCACTGCTTTGGGCAATCCATCTGGTCCCACACAACCTGAAATAAAGAAGACAACATCATGTAGCTCTGTAACAGCTTATATACATATGAATTAGCTTAATCTTTAACATAAGGGACCTGGATTTAAAAAAGATAATTGTTTTCTCTCCTATGTCCAGAATAATTTGCTTTGTTATTACCAATACAAGTAGTTTCTGTACAGTCAAGGACCAAATTAGCATTTACTTTAATAAAAGGATTTGCTATCAGCAGTTGTTTGCATTCCAGTCACACTGCAACAAAATAGATTTTCAGAAATGTATGATGGTTTATATTTTTCCCCAAGGGGAGAATGAGCCATTGATAGAAGGAATGTGTTTCTGTAGGGTATTCCTAAGGGAAGTCTCTCCATATGAGAAAAACAAGGTACAAGCACAACAATGCTTTCTGTGCTATACTTCACATTCAGGTAAAACTCATTTTCTCCACATGGAAGAGGAAGTGCATTTACACACAATCCGAGCAGAAAGGCAGGCAAATGGAAGCTCAAGGTACTGCGTGCCTGTTCCACTTACGGCGTGCTCGTGGCAGGCTGGCCATCTGTCTACCGACTGCTGACAGAATGAAATTACAAAGCCACTGGCAGACTGGCACCGTGTTCCCTGGAAAGAAGCAGCACTCTGCCAGTGGAGATGGACAGGCAGGCGCTGGTGGGATGGATCTGCCTGCTGCTGGAGCTCCCCTAGTGCAGCACTGGAATGCTCCAATGGTGTCACAATGGTGTAACAGAGTCAGGGCACACTGGGACACAGGCCTGGCCCTTTCTAATTGGCAGGGTCACTGACATCATCCCCCTGCTTCAGACAGCTCTGATCCCTTGGAACGTAGCTGCAGTACATTTTTCCAGCAATAGCCTATTGTCCTCTGTTGTAATACACAGGATTTCAGGGATGGCTTGGTCTTGAACTGGCACTTTATCTTCACAGAAAATCTCCTGAAAAGGTTTCTTGGTGTCTTGCTAGGGATCAGCAAGCTGCCTGTAATGTGGGGCTCTCTTTGGGGGCCTGGCATGATGAGTGCCTGCATTACGCCATTGCCCAGCAGTGCTGTAAATGGATGCATCAGAGGCGTGGCAGGGAGGGGATGCCGATCCACAGGATCAGAGTCTCCTAAACCCCTTCACTTGCACATCCCTTATAGGCCCTGGAGCTGTGCCAGGCCTGGAATTAGATAAGAAACTCTTCCTCATTGTGGTCAGTTGTGAGTGGAAGAGGGGAGAAGAAATAAATAAGGAAAACTATCCCTTTGCCATTGGATTGCTCTGTCTAGTTGTTGAATATGAAAAATACTCTTCATACCATCCTTCATGCTGTTCCTGCCTATGGATTAATTTGTCAAAATTCCTCCACCATGAAAAGAGAAACTCACCACATTCTGGAACACACATGTCTGTGTAGGAGTTGAACAGGATCTTTTCCTTTGGGCAAAAGCATCCTTCAGCTACATGCTCACTAATATCCTTTTGTCTGCAAAGAAAAGGGGGATGGATATTAAAATTCTGATTCTGTAATCACGTGCTTTAAGAGTGCCATAACAGACACATAAAAAGAAACTTCTCTTAAATCTTCTCCAGACCTGAAGACTTGACTAGCAGTCCTGGGCTCTCTCAGCATGGATGAGAGTGCTGACTTTGCACCTTGGCAGTCCTCTCTCCCACCCAGCTTAGCTTCTCCATCAGCCCACCCTGTCATCTCCTCAGCCTTTCTCTCCTGGTGGACATTGGGGCTGGGTAGACTGAGGCACTGCTGAGAGATGCTCCAAGAGTCCCTGTCCTATGAAGAGGCCTGCCTGGCCTGAGATGCAGCAGGACTATTTCTGCCAGCCTGAAATGGGGCCCAAGGCACAAAGACAGCTTTAGTTGTCCTATGCTAGGGAAGAGATGGGCAGTGCATCTGTTGGTTCTCCTGGATCTCAGATGCTTCTGATATCGACCATGGTTTTTTTCTGGAGCGATTGTCTGAGTTGGGTATGAGAGGCACTGCATTGCAGGGGTCTGCTTCCACTTGGATTATAGGATCTGGAAGATGCTGCTTGGGGGATGTTGTTCTACCCCTTGGTGTGGGGTCAGTCCTGTCCCCAGTGTTGTTTAACATCTATACAAAACTGCTGAGTGGGGCCATCCTGAGTTTTGGAGTGTGTTGTCATCAAATTTTTGGTGACACACAGCTGCAGCTCTCCTATTCATCTTCAGCTGGTGAGGCTGTGGGTGTACTGAAGTGTCTGGCTGTGACAATGGACTGGATGAGGCCTAACAAACTGAAGATGAATTCAAACACTATTAGTGGGTGGTTCTTCTGATCGGGTGGAGGGAATTCAGCCTGTTCTAGATGGGGTCGCATGCCCCTTGAAGGAGCACGTTCGTTACGTAGGGGTGCTCCTTGAGCCATCTTTGTTACTTGAGGCCCAGGTGCCTGCAGTGGCTTGGAGTACCTTCTACAAGCTTTGGCTGGTGGCCCAGCTATGCCCTATCTGGACAGAGATAGCCTGCTATCAGTGTTCTAAGCTCTGGTAATCTCTATACTAGATTACTGCAATGCCCTCTATATGGGGCTGCCCTTGAATACTGTTTGGAAGCCTTAGCTTGTTCAAAATGTGGCAGCCTGACTAATAAATGGGATCAGATCACACCAATTCTGGCCTGCTTTCACTGGCTGCCCATATGTTTCTGAGCCCAATCCAAGGTGCTGGTTTTGACCTATAAAGTCCTACATGGCTTGGGACCACGAAACCTGATGGAACACCTCTACCTGGACACTATGGTCAAGTTCCAGGGCCCTTCTCTGATTGCCACCTTTGAGGGAGGCTCAGATGGTGGCAACAAGCAGAAGGGCATTTTCAATGGTGTTCCTTCAGTTTTAAAACGAGATCGCCACTGAAGCTCACCTGGTGGCAATTTTATTATCTTTTCAGTGCCAGGTAAGGGCTGTTCTCTAATGCAGGCATTCGAGTGATCTACTGGGGTCTACTACCTGTTAAACAGAACTTATGATTTTTCTTCAAGATATTATATCTCTGTGTTTTAAATTTTATATTGTAAACTTTTTATGTTTCAATATGATGCGTCTTTTATTGTTACTTTTAATGTGCTGTTGTGAACTGCCCAGAGAGCTCTGCCTGTTGGGTAGTATAGAAAATAATTTATCAATTTAATTAATAAAAACATATTTTTGGGAAGGGTTCTTTATAAAGGATACTTTCATAAAAAGGAGACAAATGTTAACACTTTTTTGGTTCTTCAGTGGCATCCATAAGGATGGGAAATAGCTTTCTGTCTATAGCTAGAGAGTGAGAGGCAGCAAGTTAACTGCAAAAGTGTGTGTTAGGGTAAACATTTGGGAAAAGTACTTTTATAGTGCAGTCCCATACATATCTACTCAGAGATTTACCCTAAGGAATTCAATGGGACCTACTCGGTCCCAGGTGTGTATAATATTGCAGTTCATGCATATGTATGCATGCATTATATTGTCACTCCACCCCATGATAATGTTCTCTGGAGGGATTACAAAAGTGAAAAGGAATAAAAATACCAAAGAAGAGAGAACAAAATATATAATATATAATGCAAAACAACACAGCAGAGGACCAAACTTTATATAGCCAGACATATAATCGAAAACTGAGCCTCTAAACTATCATTGCAATAGCCTTGCTAGTGCAGAAAAGAGCTTGCAGAATTTTCAAGGGTGTGGGCCCTGCAGGCATAAGTTAGAATTTGGCCATTTACCTGACATATTATATTACATTTATAGCCTGCCTCCCCCTCCCCTCTGGTGAGGAACACAAGCTGGCTCACATAGCTCCCTGTTATCCTCACAACAAAACAACCCTGTGAGGTAGGTTGGGCAAGACTGAGTGATTGGCCCCAAGTTGAGAGCTATGTAGCAATAGCAAGGGGACGGCATACAAAATCTTTAAATAAATAAATAAAATATCCAGTTACCCACTGAAGGGGACTACAACTCTGATCTCCCAGGTCCCCAGTTCGACTCTGTGAACTGCTATACCACAATGGCTCCATATAGGCTGCAATCCTATGCATGCTTACTTGTGAATAACCCTCATTGAATTCCATGGGCTTACTTCTGAGTAGACATGCACAAAATTGCCCTACTAATGATCTGAGCACCAAATGTGTATAGAAAAGCCAAAATGTGCAGTATTGTTCTTTTGTTCAAGTTTAATGTAGACACCCTCACTCCTGATACCTCACCAGAGCATAAAACCAGTTCTTCTAAGTTTAGTGATGTTGAACTGTTTTACTCTCTAGTCTAGTACAAAAGGTGGGTTCAGGTGGGTTGGAATGGGTTTTTTTCCTCCCTTCATTTTTTGGAACAGTGGATTAGGCCTAGCAGGCCTGGTGTTAACAGGATCACTATTTTGCGAATATTAAGAAATATCCTGGCCTGTCTTAACTTATGACTTGGTCATCTGAGACTACCTGTCTGTCTCCTTATGTATCTGCCTGTCTATTAAAATCTGTAGGAGAGCTGCCATCACCCACAGAAGCTCAGCATGCACAAAACAGTTTTCTCCTGTATGGCTCCCAAGCTCTGGAACACGCTCCCTTAAGAACTAGAACTCTGCTTTTAGAGTTAGTGTGAAGAGGCAGCTTTTTAGCCTAGCCTTTTAAATTATGTATCTGTTTTAAGGGTTTTTTTTAAAAAACTGTGTTAAGGCGTAATTGTTTTAAACTGAAATAGACCGCTTAGTTGATGTTTTAGTAAATAAGGTGGCACAGACATGTTAATAACAATAACAAACATGGAGTCATCCATAGTTTCCTGTGTTCTGACATGGTGGTTTCGGTGACTGAAGTTTTATCCATTTAGGATGCAGGATAATGTTTTCAGCTAAGAACTTCTTAGAATAAAAAATAACATCCTGAACTGAATAGAAATCTGAAGTTGGCAGTTATGATTACCTGAAGAATTAATGCCCAAGTGTACTTAAGGTTATTTTTCATTTGAACTAGTTTATACAGTATTTCCCTCCCGATTCACATTTCAGTTGCCTGCTGCCCCCTTCTTGCTACAAAACCCCCAAAATGAAACCATTGTCTAAGGTTAAGTGTACGCACAATATGCTAAGAAGTCAGATTTGCAGAGGCACACAGGTGCATCCATTAAAGCCCATTCATATGGAGCCAACTGTAGGTTTATTCTTACCCATTGTCACAGGTGGCAGGCTGACTAGGACCACATGCATCGTACACCTTGCCTTCGGGGCAATCATATGCTGTGAATGGAAGAATAAAATATATCACAACGAAGAAAAGACAATGATTCCAATATGAGGCTTTCTGAGGGCAGAATTATGCATTCCGTATAGTTATATTATGATTTCACAGTTGCTTGACAACCAAAACAGGTAAAGCAGCTAAAAGGGGCTTCAGATTAAAGCAGGGTGGAGGGACGGAGGGAGGGAGGGAAAAGGACTAGTTAACCCTTCCCCTTTATTCACTTATCTGCTCTATATTGCCCCTCTCCTGCAGCCTTGCTGCTTTTTTCAAGAGAAAAAAGACACAAAGATTGCTATGGGGTTTAGAAGATTGAGTCATATATTATATTCGTAGGGTTGGTTCCAAAACTGCACAGGGGGCAACTCTGCAAAATGCAGTATCCTGCAGCTGGAAATGGGAATTTCTTCAGATTCCCTTTATAATCTCTTATGTTCCCAAACACTGGTTGGAAGGTTGGAAGGCCCACAAAACCACGTGGCGCTGAGCTAGAAGAAGGAAGAACCAGCAAAAATTGCCCCCAGCCCCCTTCCTCTAGGGTGGACGCTCCCCTGTATCTCAGGACCCTCTCCCAATGGAGGAAACTATGCCAATTTTAGAGAGGTAACTCTGCAAAACATAAGTAAAACGTTACCATCCAGCTGAAATACAGAGGCAGAACACAAGGGGAAGGAAAGAACTTTCTTTTACTCGCTGCTCCTCATAACGCCACATCAGACGTTGTCCAGAGGGTCGCTTCACATCTGGGAGCAGTTTGTCCGTGGGGAAGGGGGTGCCGGGGGTGCAGGAAAGGATTGATCCTGACCTACAAGAGGCTGTATTCACAGCTGGCTATTTATTGCACCATATGAAGAGCAGAAAATGTAACCTTTCCTATCCTTTTAAAATGGGTTTCTAACTCTCAAACACATTTCTGTCAGAAGAGAAAGGCTGGTCATGGTGGAAAAAAGATTCCTAAAGAGGAGGACACTAAAGCAATGTTCCACCTATGGGCCCTCATATAGGAGACATGCACTTCTTGCTTTTGGTACCCTGTGTGTCTGCTGACATGCCTTCCACTTTCTCAGGACTTGCCGCATATGAAAAGCTTTGCAGGAAATAAGGAGTCCACATACAGCATGTAAACTGAGTTTACATGTGTGAGCCTGCTTAGTTTGCAGTGTTTCCTGCTGGCAAGGTTTTGACTGATGGGTTCACTCCGTTCTTGCACCATGATCAGTGTTTGCTCACTGTAGAAGCAACCTACATCTTTTTTCTTCTACTTACAGCATTTTCCCTGGGTTCTGTTCCTCCAGTCAATACAAACACCTTTAGCTGTGCAGAGCGAAGCATATGTCTGTATGTAGTCACAATTCAGGGTATTGCTGGAATTGTCACAAGCTTCCAGGAGGCAGTTGTCATAGAATGTTTTTGGAGGCAGAATTTTATGACATTCTTCAAAGAGACTTTAAAAACAAAAGAAGATGTGGTTAAACATAGCTCATAAACATTGTACAAATGCATTTATTTCTATATGAAAGTGAAACAGAAAGGACGATCTGCTTGGCAAAGATTTAAATACGCCATACAGCTGAATAATAATCCTGGATTGTTGCACTATTACTGCTTTCTATGGTACATGAGGAAATGGGCAATAGCCTAGGGGTCTAGGAGGTACCATCCGTAGCAGTAGACGCCTCTGTGAAATATACATGAGCAAGAATTAAAATGAGGCTACATATCAGAAGTGGGCATCTTTGCAGGGTCTGGAATCTATGTTCCCCCAGCCTTTCCTCATGAGCCACACTCTTGCCAATCAGTGCCAAAAAACAAGACAAAACAAACAAACCCTGCTATTTGATTTTATGGCAGGAAACCACTATGACAGCTCACAAGAGTCAAATTTAGTTTGTTTTCAAACTAGAGCTGCTGCTCCTATGCTTATGTCATGGTTTGCTGCCAAACAGTGGTGGCAAATCACTGCTCTTTTAGCATCCAAAAAGTACCTTGGCAATGCAGTAGGGGCTGCACCATCAGTCAGCAAAGTGGTGTGTTACCCACCCCTGCTGTGTAACTTTACAAAATAACCTATTTCTTATCTTGCAGCTGTAGTCTGTATAAGGAATTTTGGCAGTAATGACAGGGTTCTTATTTAGCATTATGCATTAGGAGTTCTTATTAAAGCTGCCAATTAATTATTTGCTGTGTAGGAGGCTATAGCTAAATGCTTGCAAATGCTGGATCGAATGTACCTGCTCAAAATCAGTTCACACAGAGGGTTGGGAGTAGGGCAGAGGGTTGGTGGGACCAGTGGGGGCTCTTCACAGGAACCATCTTTTGGATCATTAATCTTCCAGTGGGTAGCCATGTCTGCACACGAGGAGGCTTCATGACCACTAGGCAAGCGGCAATCATCCGACCGATCATTTGAACACAGCCCTGGGATGGGAAAAGATTCACATCAAAAACTGCTGAATATGGAATATGCATGACCTTGAATGGCCTTGCAATCAAGGGACTGCATTCCTGATTGAAAAACTGCATTCCTGATATTTTTCTATCATAAAATTTTCATACACGTGTTATGTACTACTTTATCATGTTATTTGTTGGCATTTTATTGTAAAGGCCACCCAGGGAGTGCAACACCAATGGGCAGCTTTCAAGCAAATCTAACAAAATAAATAAATAACTGTGGGCCATACTGAATGGTGCAGTGCCATCCCACGGGCTCCAATAGCACTAGTGGAGCTTTGCTGAATCTTTGTGTTGTACAACCTGTTGTGCATCATGCTTGCCCAACTGGTTGTACAATTGATGGTACAATGGGTCGCACAAGTGTGATATATACCTGCTGCACAACTGTTGTGCGAGCACAATGCAGAATCACTTGCATAACTATGCTCGTGCAAACCTAATTTTCCTCTTGTTCGTCGTTCTGAACCTAGTTTCCTCTAAGAAATGCCATTCTCATGAGCTGCCGTAACCAGACCCATGGTACTAATGGTAAGACATAACTAGATACTGCCCTAAATTTCATGCTCTCTGATATGGACAGATGCACACAAACATGCATGCGCACATGTGTATAGTTGTTATATAGTGTAAGCATATAAAATAAGAAGAGCTGTATTGGACGAGGGGCTATCTAGTCCAGCCCCGTGGTCGCACCATGGCCGACCAGCTGCCCAGGGGAAACCCACAAGCAGGACAGGAGTATGACGACACACTCCCAGCCAATTTCTGTAGTAACCACTACACACGGGCATCCTGCCTCTGATACTGCAGCTACTGGTCATCTGGACTAGTAGCCATTGGTAGCCTTATCCTCCAATCAGGTGGCCATCACGATATCTCATGGAGGTGAATTCCATGGTTTAACCATGTACTGTGAAGAAGTAATTCCTTTTATCTGTCCTGGATCTCTCAAAAATCAGCTCCATGGGATGAAGTCATGGGTTCTAGTATTATGAGACTATCCAGTTTTCATCATATTATGCATAGTTGCATTCACCTCTGTCGCATCAGGCCATTTTTCCATCTTGCCCAGTGCTGCTTGCTTTGACTAGCAGAAGCATCAAGAGCCTTTATCAGTAGAGAAACCAGGCATTTAACTTGAAACCCTCTACCCCAAAACAAGCATATGCCCTACTATTCAGCTATTGCTGCTCCCTCCTTGTTGTTAAAGTAGTAATACTGGTCTGTATTTGCCTACATTGATTACCTGGTTCTGAAGGAAAAGGGTTCTCCTGGAAAAAGATTTATCCCCATGATTCTGACTTACCACATTGCCCTTCTGTGTTGTATTCAAACAGCCCAAATGGGAGTTTTATGGTAAAGCCATGCCCATTGAAGAAAATGGAAGCCTGGATGGCAAGGATTTCAACAGCCATGTAACCATGTCCACTGATAACCAGAATGCCATCCTTGGTGAAACTGCCACTGACTGGTTCATTGTTGAAAAGAATCTAAAAGCAACAATGTAAAAGAGGCCAAGAACATGTTTAGATGGGTTCAAATGCAAATCTGGGCAATTTCTCATACAGCTTTTCTAAGAGGCTGAGATCAAGCAACCCTGCCAATGTTGAGCTTTGGGAGGTACTCTGCTGTCTTTTTTAAATTACTGCATCTGTCTGTCTGTCTGCCTGTCTTTTGCATATACTTATTAGCCTCTCTGATAGTTTTTAATTTTGAGCATGCTTAAAGAAAGTAAATGAATAAGGCTTTTAACAGAATGGATATGTTTGTGGTTAAGATGATTTAGGGCACAAAACTATGTTTAGAAAGAAAAGGTCCCACAATACTCAGCATTGTAAGACTTTCTTCTGTCTAAATGAGCATTAGTTTGTACCTTCAGAGGAAACGTCCCTTATTCCTCAATGCAGTCCACAGAATGGGATTAAAGCAAGGAGTGAAATACAAGCATTCCTTAAATGGACACTTTTAATATTTACATGACTGGAACCACTATTAGCTGGTTTATACCGCAATTATGACTCCCCCCATTTTTTTTCTTTGTCTATAGTACTATTGTTGTAGGAGATTACACTGTTTAAAAAACTATGACATATTACCTGGTTATCTTTCACTCCGTTCTTTATTTGACTGCTTAGCACTACTTCTACTGAGTTGTAATTTACAATGATAGATCTGGAGCAGGACTGATTATTAGCTGTATCACAGAGGTAATTATTAACCAAAACACTGAAGTTGCCATGTTTATTCACAATCTCTTTCACTAGGACATAAGTGCAATTGCCACTGAATGTGTAAGAAGTGCCATCAAAGGTCTTATAGTTAGAGTTGTCCCAACCTGTGCAAATACCTGTAACAGAGAAATCAAAAGATAAGTATATTATTGCATTTAGATTGACTTTGGATTTTGCTATTGTAAATTTTAGATCAAATTTTCTTGAAAAGAAGCAATGGCAGATTTTGCAGTAGCCTTATTTGAATTACATATTGCTAAGAATTTCAGTTGTATTTGATTACCTTTAATTTTAATATTTTATTCTTTTATTAGCATTTTTACTACTCACTTTCCGGTTATTTTAGATAATTTTCTTTCTTTGGTACTATATTTAAAAACTAATACGCAAAATATTGTATTATGTATATAATGCTTTTTATTTCTGCCTCATCAGTCCGCGAAATAATTTTCCTATTTTTGCCAGTCCCCAACTGTAAAAGGGTTGAAAACCACTGGTCAAGGAGGCCATCGGGTGTTCTGAAGGCTGAACCCTTGTCCAGCCCCTTTACAGCCAACATGGAAGGAACTGTGCTGGTTGCCCCCTGCCAAAGTTGCAACTGGGTCTCACAGCAAAGAATGGGTACTTACATTCACACTCATAGCGCGGACAGCCATCCTTATCGTGTAGTATTATTGGTGAGATGCCATTTGCACATTCTATCTTTTCTGCTGATGTTTGAGACACTACATGAATTCTATTGTTTCCTTCACAAGTTGCCATAGAGCAGTTGCTTAACATCCATGTTTCATTTGTCTGGAAACAAACCACAGGGATTTTTTGTGTGAAATGCTTGTCCTTGTAAGAAGAGGTCATCCCTGCAGCAAGGCTTCAAGAGTGCAGCTGATCCTTTTACCTAGAGCAAGCGTGCAGGGCTCCAATCCAGACCAGGACCATCTTCTGCACTTGCATACACAGGGGAGGCTTCAACTTCCCCTAGTCATTCCTGCCACAGTTCATACCCCCTGGGGCTATAAAGGGGGGAATCGCCATTGGCACCAAAGGACCCCCCCCCTTTTCTTAGCTTACAAAGGTGGGTTAAATTTAGTGGGAGAACTGGCTGCCATGGGGGCTGTGATGGTATCTTAAGGATGCCTGCAGCCAGCATCAGGTGCTGTGCACCCCTGCAGCACACCATGTCACAATGAAATTTAACCTGCAAATATACCTTGCAAGATTCATGCACGATTCCATTTAATACATTCATGGATAAAAATGTGATGGAAACATGCCGGTACTGCACAAATGATGAACAGCACTAAAGTGGGATTACCTTTCTAGGTGGATCAACATCGGGGCAACCTGGTACAGGAGTTGTTCTTGCAGTTGGTACAGGCAAAGAAGTGCTTTGTTCAGTTGGGGGAGCAGAAACTGTGGGTTTCTGAGTAGATGATGTTCCTGCAGTTGTAGCTGATAATGTTGATGGGCGGGAAGTTGTAGAAGGACATGGTCCCTGGGTCCTTTCAACTTCACAGTGCTTGTTGCAAACTGCATAAAAACTGCACCCAGAGCTATCAGTTTTATTGTATATTAGTTCCCCTATTTAAAAGGAAATAATATTAAATGAATTGAAAAGAAACATGTGCAGAGATTGTAAATCAAAAGATGCTGTAAAACTGAAAAATGCATGCATGCATAGTTCAAATGTATCTATTCATTTATTCCATATGATGCAGTCCTAATCATGTTTACTAAGAAGTAACCCCAGATAACAGGATTAGACTTGTATTATTATCAATATTAAGAAAGATCTAACTGCCAATAGGCAAAGCAGAACAAACAGAGGGGATTAGCTGAAAGGTGCCCTTTTGCTTTCCTGCCTGCTCATCTTTAGCTGGTCTTCAGTTAGTTATACATAACATGTGACCCAAGGTTCTGAGGTGGAGAGGAATAGTAGTATATTTTTATGGGAGCCACACTTTGGCCTCCTAATAAAAATAAATAGTAGACATATGGTAGTAGATGTAGATGGATAAGGGCCCAATGAGAAAATGGAGTGACCAGAAATTGATCCATTAAGTTTCATGCTGGTCTCTCCAATTCAGGCAATGCTGGATGTACAGAATGGATTTTACTTTATTTCTTTAAAACACTCAAAATGGTATATAGTAAATATAAAAACAATATATTAAATCAGTAAAACAAATATTAAAAATAGAGGACTACACTTGTTAAACATTTTGGTTTAAAAATATTTAACAATGGTTTAAATGTAAGTAAAAATGCTTCCCTGCCCTATCACAAAACGATGAAGTAGACTTTCCTAGGTACAGCAGTCCACAACTGTGGTCCAGTTCTAGACCTCCTGTTCTATACCACCTGTTCTCAGGATATCTGTGATCAAAAATGAATGAAAAGATGACTGCAGCTGTTTCACATAAACATTAAGAAAAACTCACCAGGAGAAAACAAAGAATCAGTAGCACCAGATACATGGCAGAAACATGGAGTGGTTTGACTTAAAGTGACAGCAGCTGTTCCTATTGTGGAATGTATAGTAGAAGTACTCGATGTTGTACTAGGTGCTGTTGAAGAGACAATGGAACAGAGAGAAGTTAAGTACAGTGGTGCTTATGAAACTAAGCCAGTGGAGGTTATGGAACTAGCAATTTGTGCTAAACACTGTAGATCAGGCTGGGAATTGTAGTCTAGCTAGAGAGCACTACATTAAGAGACACTGCAATAGATATTGCATCTCTAAGCATATTGTCTCAGAAATCTGACTGAGGGCGTAATCCAAGTGGGAGGCCTATAACCCTCTGAACTAGGAGGACTGCTGATATTCTATGAAAAGTGGGGCAAGTATAGTGGTGAAAATCAGCAGTGTTCAACCTGCCCAGCAAAGTCGGTAGATAGTTCATGCAGAAGGAAGGAGGCTGGGCCACCCCTCCCATTACTGGCCCTGGACCACCCACTTCACCCTTTCAGTAAGGCCATCGCTATGACCATGGAGGCACCACTAGCTCTCATTTTTCCATGCTGCCTGTATTTGTGCTAAATGTATTTGCTCTAATTTAACATCATGTGGCTCATTATATGATAATATATAGATGGTTTTAAATTTATTCTACAATAAAATTTGCATCATGTTCTTGGCTATCTAGTTAATAGCTTCAATGAAGTAATATTTTAAATTTTCTCTCTCATATATACATACACATATGAACCCATAGAACAACACTGGTTATTCAGAGAAAGCTAGGAATGGCAAGAATGGTTAACTATTGGAAACTGGCATCTTAATAACTGGTTTACCTAAACTGGATATGAAATGATGTCTTGAAGCCCTAATTAATATAAAATTGCGAAAAGGGGGCTATTAATTAAAAAATTGTTTCAGCTTACTTAGAACTAAAGGTAAGTTAGAAACATAGAAACAGAACGAGTCAGAAGGGTCCTCCCAGGCCATCTAGTCTGACCTCCGGCACCAGCTGGTTCCGCTCATGACATGCCCACCATGTGGACGTCCAGCCTATCTTTGAACTCCCTCACCAATGGGGCCTCAACGACCTCTTGTGGAAACCCATTCCACACCCTCGGGGTCCTGACTGTCAGGAAGTGCTTCCTGGCATCCAAATGGAACCTTGGTTCCCTGAGCTTTGCTCCGTTGGAGCGCGTCCTGCCTGCCTCTGCAGGGGAGAACAGGTCTCTTCCCATCTCCATGTGACACCCCCTCACATACCTGTATGTCGCCAACATATCCCCTCTGAGTCTCCTCTTCTCCAGGCTGAAGAGACCCAGTTCCCTCAGTCTCGCCTCATACCCCATCCCCTGCAACCTGGCCACCAACCTTGTGGCCCTGCACTGCACCGACTCTAACCTGGCTATATCCTTCCTGTAATGAGGAGCCCAAAACTGAGCACAATACTCCAGTTGTGGGCGCACCAGAGTCATATAAAGTGGTAGTAATACCTCTCTCGATCTAGAAGCCACACTTCTGGCTATGCAACCAAGGGTGACATTCGCCCTTTTGACCACTGCATCACACTGCTGACTCATGTTTAGCCTGCAGTCAACCAGCACCCCGAGGTCCCTTTCACAAGTACTGCTCTCCAGCCACTTGTCACCTAACCTGTACTTATGACAGCTATTCCTATGCCCCAAGTGCAAGACCTTGCACTTATCTACATTGAACACCATCCTGTTGTCTCCTGCCCACTTCCATAGTCTGTCCAGATCCTTTTGGATCTGGAGTACCTGCTCCTCAGTTGTGGCCACTGCTCCAGTTTTAGTGTCATCTGCGAATTTGATCAGCAGACTGTTCACCCCTTCTTCCATGTCATTTATGAAAAGATTAAACAAGATCGACCCCAGGACAGAGCCCTGGGGGACCCTGCTTGTCACTGGCTGCCATCCCAACAATTCCCCACTAATGGTTACCCTCTGCTTTTGGTCATTCAACCATGCCTGAATCCACCGGACAGTGCTTTGGTGTATCCCAAAACTCCTCAGTTTCTCCACCAGGATATCATGGGGCATTTTGTCAAAGGCCTTGCTGAAATCCAGGTAAACCACATCCACTGCATCCCCTCCATCTAGCCATCTCGAAACCTTGTCACAGAATTCCACAAGGTTTGTCTGACAGGACCTGTTTTTGCGGAAGCCATGTTGTGTGGCTGCCAGCCTCCCTTCCCCATCTAGCATCCCTAGATCTCTCGCTATTATGAGCCTTTCCATTGTTTTTCCTACAATGGGCGTAAGGCTAACAGGTCTGTAATTCTCCATGTCCCTTCTACTACCCTTTTTGAAAACTGGGACCACTGATGCCACCCCCCAGTCCTCTGGAACATCACCTGTTCTCCACGAGGCCTCAAAAATGGAGGCCAGCGGGCGTGAGAGAACCCCTGCCAACTCTCTAAGTACTCTCAGGTGTAACCTGTCAGGGCCTGGTGCCTTTGTAATGTCCAATGCCCTGAGAAGCCCCTCGACTTCTAGAGGGGTGACTCTAATCTGTGCCCCTAAGTCCCTGGCCTCATCTAATCTCCTATGCGGATCTCCCCCGTCCAGCTTTGGGGAGAACACAAAGGCAAAATAGTCATTTAGCATTGGTGCCTGTTCCCTCATATCAGTCACTGGATCTCCTTCCTCCTTATTTAGTGGTCCCACCACTTGTCTCCCCTTCCTCTTCCTATTTACATGCTGAAAGAAGCCCTTTTTGTTGCTCTTGATATTTTTGGCAAGTCTCAGCTCGTAATCAGCCTTAGCCTTGCAAAGAATCCTTCTGCAATGGGCCTCCTCCTCCCGGTATACCCTTTTGTCTATTTGCCCCAGTACCCATTTCCTACGGAGGTTCCTCTTTCGTCAAATCCCTCTAACCACCTCCTTTCACATCCATTGCAGCACTCTTCTCTGCCTCCCCACCTTACTAACTAGAGGAATCGTCAAGGCTTGTACCTCCAAAATCTCCCTTTTGAGTTCCATCCACCCTTCCTCAACTCGCTTACCTTCCAGTAACCTATCCCAGGAGACTTTCCCCAGTCTGGCCTTCAGTTGGCCAAAGTTGGCCCTCTTGAAGTCCCAGCTTCTTGTGCTTGGCCTGCTGCACATCCCCAGTCCCCTGATCTCAAAGCAAAGGATGGAGTGATCACTTGCATCCAGAGCTCCCCTAATTTGTACTTCATCTATCAGCTCCTTTCTATTGGTCAAGACCAAGTCAAGGATGTTTCCCCTCCTTGTCGCCTCTCGGACCCTCTGTGTGAAAAATCCTCCCTCTATAGCCTCTAGGAAGTGACGTGACCTGGCTGTCACCGCCGAGTGAATCTCCCAACTAATATCAGGGAGAATGAAATCTCCCATAATCACTGTGTCTCCCCGCCCAAGATATCCTTAGAATCTGAACTGTCAGGACATCATCCAGGGTCTCAAGTTGACCTGGAGGGCGATAACATACTCCCACTGTCAGGTCCCTTTCCCTGTCAAAACCCCTAAGTTTCACCCAGACTGCCTCTGCCGAATCCCCATCTGTGCTGCATTCTATCTCACTGCATCCTATCCCCTCCCTGACGCATATAGCCATGCCCCCACCCCTCTTTTCCTTTCTGTCCTTTCTAAAAAGATGATGCCCCTCTATGTTCACATTCCAATCTTGCCTTTCATCCCACCAAGTTTCTGTGATTCCCACCAGGTCATACCCTCCTATTCCCAGGAAAGCTTCAAGCTCTTCCTGCTTATTACCCATGCTCCTAGCATTAGTGTACATGCACCTCAACTCCTTCCCACCACTTCCTTTCCTTGGAGTTCCCAGCCTCCTCCTTCCTCCCATCCTCCCTGATACCTGGCCCCTCTCTGTAGGAGTCCTGTCAGTCCCTGCAGTACCTCTAAAACCCTGCTCCCAGAGCCCTGATCCTCTCCCCACACTTGTCCAGTGCAGACACGTTTCTGGAGGCCTAACCACCTCCCCCCTGCCAACTGGCTCAGTTTAAAGTCTTCCAGATGAAGCTCACTAGAGCATCTCCAAAGGACCTTTTCCCCATCTCATGAGGTGCAACCCATCCCTTGCCAGAAGTCAATTGGCAAGAAACTGGGTGCCGTGGTCAAGGAACCCGAAGCGTTCCTTCTGGCACCACACCCTAAGCCAGTCGTTTACCTCGGAGACCCTCCTGTCCCTTCCTGGCCCAAATCCCCAGACTGGTAAGATCGACAAGAAGGCCACTTGGGCCTTTAGCTCTCGGAGTTTCTTTCCCAAGGTCTCGAAGTCCCTGGTGATCCTGACCACACCCTGCCTGGCCACGTCGCCTGTACTCAGATGGATCACCAGGAGTGGCTGGTGACCCCTGGAGTAAACAAGATGCTCCACTCTGTTCTTCACATGCCGAATGCGTGAGCCCGGCAGGCAGCAAACCTCCCTTGTCTCCAGGTTGGGGCGGCACACCACCACCTCAGTGCCCCTCAGCAGGGAATCCCCAACAAAAATCACCCACCACCGTGTCTTCCCGGTCGTGGTGGGCGGCTGTGCCCTGGCCCTCGCCTCTCCTGCAGCAGCCCCCTTGCCGCTTGTCGTCCCAAGCTGGGGGTCCTGCTAGTCCCCTGAGGCCTCATCAGCCCCAGCCTACCCAAGCAGAAAGAACCTGTTTCCCACCTCCAGATTGGTGCCAGGAGAAGGAGGAGGCCATGCTGGCCTCACCCACAGGAGGAGGAGGGTGCCTCCATGTCTTCCCAGCTGCTCCTCCCATGGCCTCTCCCTCAACCCTCTGTCCAGAGGGGGGCTGCTCCCGGGGGGCCTGGAGAGCTCTCTCAGCCCTCAGGCACCTCACCTCCTCCTCTAGCAGGGTCACCAGCTCGCACTGAGGGCAAGTGTAACCCTGCCTCTCCTGGGGGAGAAGGGTGAACATGTCGTAGCTGTCGCAGTGGACAGCAACACCCGCGACTCCTGCCAAGGCCATCCCCTGGTCTGCCATTGGGATCCCTTCTGAGAACTTACCTTGGTCCCACGCCTTGTTTGTCCTGCAGTTCCCCTCACTCGCCCAGTTCGCCCAGATAAAAACCCACACAAACACGCAAGGATAAAATAAAATTTAAATTGGAGGAAAAACAAAGCACAGCGCAGCGCCAAAAAACCAAACCAAACCAAGAAAGAAAGAAAGAGCAATAAAACAAAACAAAACAAAACCCTTGGCATCCCAGGGAAGGGAGTCCCTGGGCAGCCCGGACCACAGCTAAGGGACGCAGACAAGGGATGACGCCCTTCCTCTCCTCTGCTCCTGTCCCTCTGCTCCCCTGCCCAGCTCCTGCCTTGCCTTCACCAGTCCCCCGGCCACTCAGCACTCTCTCCCAGCCTGTGCCTCTGCTGCTCTGCCAAGAGGCAAGAGCCAGAAGTTCTAAGAGGACAGTATAGAAAAGCTGTAAATACATAAATAAATTCACTACAATAATTGGAGAGATTCAGAATGAGCTGGAATGGCCATACCATTGAACTTTTTAAAATATTAAAAAAGTCAGACTACTTCCATTCAAAGGGTAGAGGAAGGAAGTACGGAAGAGATTTTGCCACTTCCTAAAATACTTTTCCTACAGTACTCCTATTTATTTATTTAAAATATTCATATGCCGTCCTGTCGCTAAAAGCCTCAGGACGGCTTACAACATAAAATATAACATAAATAAATTTCCGACCCACACTGGCTACAATTAAAAACATAGAAAAGACAATATTAAAACTTATTAAAATATCGCTGGAATAAAAACGTCTTAACCTGGTGCCAGAAACCAAATAACGGTGGTGCCAGGTGGATCTCTCTGGGGAGCGCATTCCATAGATGGGGCACCACTGCAGAGAAAGCCCTCCTCCAGGTTCTTTGCCTCCTAATGTCTTTCACGGAGGGTTCCCGGAGGAAGGCCTCTGCTGCCGATCTCAAGGGGTGGGAGGGCAAATATGGAAGAAGGCCCTCCTTCAGGTATCCAGGACCCAAGCCGTTAAAGGTAACCTCTATGTAACCTCTCATTTAGCATCTAGTGATACAGGCAGGATGAAAGAATGTGAAGATCATCACATGGCACCTGACTATCACGGTGACCAGAAATCTGCTAAGCACTAATATGGATTCAACTCACTGTATACAAATAGTAAACAGAGAAGTCAGGCTACCCACAGTATCACATGCTATATCACATAATATCTGACACCAGAGAATAAGACATGAAGAGAAAACAGAGAGTTTTCTAGCTGGACAGCACACTTAGCTAAAATATCTCAGACATCTTTGATATTATACCAGGATAAATATTGCAATCAAGCTAATGACAGCTGAGATGATTATCAATGCACTACAAAAGGACCTATATTAAAATTATTTTTCACATACCTATCGAAAAAGTTGAAGTCGACACAAACTGAGGAGAGACTGAACTCATGGTTGGTATTGTGACTGAAATAAGTGGAGCGGTATGGACTGTAGTTGTTTGTTGTTCAGTTCTAACACCGAGGGTTGTAGAAAGGCGTGTGCTCCCTTGCGTGGTTGTTGTAATTGAGGGAGGTGTCGAATGGCAATGGCTGTCATCACAGCACTGGAATCTGACCTGATAATTGTAGCATGTGGGGATCTTCACTGACTGCTCTGTGTTCTTACAGATCAGCCCAATGCCAATATCGCACTCGAGTTTCTGGCCCAGGTGAGAAATTTTGATGTCAGGGTACTCCTCAGAACGGCATTCGATGTCTAGTGGGCTGTCGCACACCTCTCCTCCAGCGGCATGGATCCGTTCATAGGTTTCGAAGTCACCATCATCTAAATCATCGGTGGGATGATGAGTATCGAACCAAGGAGTCCACTCACACTTAGGACGGCACGCAGTAGAAGTACCTTGCCATGCTGTGGAAGGGGAGGGAGCAATAGTGCTTGTTGTGTTGACTATGATCCCAGGAGTCTGTGCTATAGTGCCCGTGATTGCTATCGTTGTCGGTGATCCGGGTACAGGGGTGGAGGGCAGAGACGTGGTGGAGACTTTGGGGGCCGTCCCGGTACTGACGAAAGTCGTACCCACCCCTCTCGTGGGAGTGACTGAGACGGTGGATGGCGGAGGAGCTATGGTCGTGCTGGTCTCTTGTTGCGTGGTTCCCCTCAGTGTCGTTGACACCACCGTGGTTTCCCCCGGTGTCGTTGATACCACTGTGGACCTCCTCGTGGTTGTCTCCATGGGGGGAGGTGCCGTTGAGCCCGTGGACAATGGTGGGGTAGTGACCACCCCTGGGGTGCTTCTCGGTCGAGTTGTGGTGACAGCCGTTGTTGGGCCTGTCCCTGTTGTGGTCGGGAGACAATGACTATCATCGCAGCAGGAGAATCTGATCTTGTAGTTGAGGCACATGGGAATGTCCCCTGACTGTTCGACGTTCCTACACAGCAGGCCAATGCCGAGATTGCACACAACGTTCTGCTTCAAGAAAGAAATGCCCAGATCAGGATACTTCACTGACCGGCACTCGATGTCTCGTGGGCTGTTGCACACCTCTCCTCCAGCAGCACGAATCCTTTCGAGGTTCTCGACGTCCCCGTCGTCCGTCGCATTGGTTGGTTCCTTAGTATCAAACCACGGGGTCCACTGGCAGATGGGCTGACAAATGGTAGTGGTGGCTTCCCTGGGCGTGGAAGGGGTGGGAGCAGGAACGGTTGTTGTAGTGAA